>NW_017100110.1:387434-571521 GCF_001412225.1 Nicrophorus vespilloides | reverse complement strand
CACTCTCATAAATTAAAATCAAAGATTGGAGAACTGACTCGCTTTTCATGGACCCGCAATATATATTAAGTTCATTTCCCCGGTTCATTTAGTCTGCTAAGATGTCTTTAAAGTTATACTTCGACTTGCTATCGCAACCAAGCAGAGCACTATATATTCTTTTAAAATCATCAAAAATACCGTTTGAGGAGTGCCCTATCGCATTAAGAAAAGGTATATGTTCTATTTTTTTGTTCTAACTGGTTTATTAACCTAGTCTTTATATATATATTTATTAGTCGATGTTTTGCGATACGATGCATCTGTCACTAACAAATAATATTATAATCTTTCTTTAATTAATAATCGTTGCATTATGTGTTGCAAAGGTACTTGGATGCTTGTTTTTTTTTTTGCTTTACTTTATTTCTCTAGGCGTGTTCTGTTACTTATTATCTTCTAACTGCTTTCTATAGCTTCATGAGCAAGTATGGTTGCATCAACAATAATATATCAACTTATTGTTCTACCCCTTTAATTATTAATATCACAATGAAATTTCAGGAGCTCAACTCACTGATGAATACAAAAACAATGTGAGTCGTTTCCAAAAGGTCCCTGTGGTACATGATGGGGATTTCAAAATGACTGAAAGGCACTTGAACTGATTAAGACCAAATTAATTTGTATTCTAAATATAATTGTAATTGCAGTGTCGCTATTTTGAGGTACTTGGCAAGAGAGAAGAGTTTACCAGATTATTGGTATCCAAAAGATAGTAAACGTCAGGTTAGGGTTGATGAGTTTTTGGAGTGGCAGCATAACAACGTTCGAGCAACCTGCGCCAAGTATTTCATGAAAAAAGTAACTTTTTTTATTTGAAGAATGGAATTATATATATATAACATACATTTTAGTGGATATTTCCTTTGGTGACTGGACAAGAATTGGAACCTGAGAAATTAGCTGAGTACAAACAGAGTATGGAGGATTGCTTAGATTCTATGGAAACTTTGTGGTTGGCCAATGGAAATTATATTTGCGGAGATAAATTGACCGCCGCCGATTTGTGGGCTGCTTGCGAGGTGGAGCAGCCTCGAGTCACAGGTTACGATCCTATTGTGGGCAGACCGATATTGGGGGCTTGGCTGGATCGTATCAGGACTGAGGTCGATCCTCACTACGGCGAAGCTCATGCCATTTTGAACAAGATTGCAATGAAAAGCCAGAAAGCCTAATTGTATATTTAATTTATAATCAATATATTTCATATTAGTTTTATACTATTCAATTTCTATTCTATTAATACAAAATAATACACTATCAACATTTTTTGTTTAATGCTAATAAATTTTTAATTAACTAAAACCTACTGGTTACTTTCTGTTATTTATAGATTTGCTAAGTTTTTTTTTACTAACTACCCCTAATAAAGAAATTATTCAAACCTGGGTATACAGTGGAACCTTGCTTAACGTGCACCTCGCATAACGAGCATTTCGCTTAACGAGCAAAATTAATTATAAGAAAAATGACTTTTCGCATAAAGAGTGTCGAGAGAAGAGTAGTCCCGGATTGCGCGCCTTCTACATCATTTTTAAAACTTGTGTATTATGTGTATTTTTGAACATCTTCGATTTTCTTTGTCATCTTTGTTTAAAACACAAATATATTGTGTCCAACCATTATTATAATATATAAACAAACTATGTACGCTTTTTTATATAAACAAATATTAAAAGTATAAAGAGACCTCCATCAAGTCCCGAATTGATACAAGTAATAGAAACAAATATAAACTCACTTCACCGTGTGTGAATTGGAAAACAGTTCCTAGTGTTAGTGGTCATTCTAGTTGCATCTTAGTGTTGTTTGTGATCACAAAATTTCCAAACTTGTGTTCAGACATATTATTTGTGTTTTTTTGCTCGACATTTAATAACACTTGCATGTCGCCAAATAAAAAGCCAGAGAATAAAAAGAAAAATTGAGACAAAGTTATATTTTTTTTCTCCGGCATGGAACGCTTTAACGTAATTTACATTAGTTTATATGGGAAAACGTGTTTCACTAAACGAATATTTCACTATACGAGTAAAAATCCGGAAACTTTGGAACGAATTAAACGAGGTTCCACTGTATTGGGAATATTCAAGAAAATTAAATTTTGATGTGCGGAAAGATTTCAGTCGTAGCCCTTTGGTCAGCCTATTAATATATATATTTTTTTTATTTTATGTTAGAATTTATTTATTTATATGTATAGAATGTACTTTTTTTCTTATGTATTGATGTTTGGCCAATAAATTATTATTATTAATTATTATTATTATTAAATTTTGATATCAAAGTTTTAATAATTATCATTTTATAAAGCGGAAAGATCTATTGTCAGAAGCAATTTATAATTCAATATTTCCCATAATTTAAATAATACATATTTTTGTTAACTTCTTGTGAGATGGAATTATATATTATTATTTATTTCTTTTATAAAAATTATATCAATTATTATTGATACAAATCTCTTTTGATAGACTTTTCGGGTCCACAAATTTTTGTTGGTTTTTGAGGATCGAACTAACTTTTTTGAATCGGATTTTCGTGATACAGGCGACTATATTATTATTATTCATTATATAAATTTGATTAATGCAGAGAGTAGACGCAGTTGCCTATATATTAAAGGCATATAAACTTTGGACCCGGTATAATAATTTAGTCTCCAATAATGTCTTTGAAGCTGTACTACGATTTTCTTTCACAGCCCAGCAGGGCACTATATATACTTTTAAAAACATCAAAACTACCGTTTGAGGACTGTCCTGTGGCATTAAGAAACGGTATATATTTTATATTTTTCTATTTACTTCTCAAGTACAATTATTGGGTTAATATATTTTGTGAATTTTACCATATGTAATTAATACTATTATTAACTTGCAGGAGCTCATTTGAATGATGAATTCAAATACAATGTGAGTCGCTTCCAAAAGGTCCCAGTGATACATGATGGAGATTTCAAATTGACTGAAAGGTTGTTGAACCATAAAATAATATGATTTTATACTAGATGTTGTAATTATAGTGTCGCAATATTGAGATACTTGTCCAGGGAGAAGAATTTACCAGAATTTTGGTATCCAAAAGACAGCAAGAAGCAGGCTAGAGTTGATGAGTTTTTAGAGTGGCAGCACAACAATGTTCGAGCCTTCTGTGCTTTGTATTTTCAGAAAAAAGTAATGTTGTTATTAGTTATCAGTAGGAATGGAAATATTAAAAAAAATATTATTTTAGTGGCTGTTTCCCATTATAACTGGAAAAGAGATGGAACCTAAAAAGTTAGCTGGATACAAAAAAAGGATGGAAGATTGCTTAGATTCCATGGAAATATTGTGGTTGTCTAACGGGAAATATATTTGTGGGGATAACCTGACGGCCGCCGATTTGTGGGCAGCTTGCGAGGTGGAGCAGCCTCGTCTGGCTAGTTACGATCCAACAGTAGGCAGACCCATATTAGGGGCTTGGTTGGACCGTGTCAGGTCTGAGCTCGGTGAAAATTACAGAGTAGCCCATGAAATTTTGAACAAGATTGCTACTAAAAGTCAAAAGGCTAAGATGTAAATGTTAAAACATAATTTTGTATTTTTATAATGATTGAACATTGTTAATCTATATACTGTTGGGAAACTTAATTAAAATTTATTTTCTTTTCTTAGTATATTAAAATATAGAGATATTAATTAAATATTGACACATTTCATCTAAACCCGATCTCATACACTCCATTCACAACTGACCTATCCTTACAAACGGAAAAATACTGAGTAATAATAAATTGGTGGATAGTCTCTGGTTGGCCAATGGAAAGTATATACGGAAAAATTGACCGTCTCCAATTTAAGAGCACCCGGTAAAGTGGAGCAGCCTCGACTCACAGGTTACGATCCTACTTTGGGGTAGACCTATATTGTGGGTAAGCTAGACCGCACCAGGTCTGAGTTCGATCTTCGCGAAGCTCATAGAATTTTGAACAATATTGTAATGATAGCCAGAAAGCCTAATACAAAATAATGTAATAAGTCTATCAACATATTAATACACAAAATATTAAAAAAAAATAAGACCCAGGTAGACCTATCTTTCAGCTGCGACACCCATGATCATAATACGAGAACTAGAAGAAATATAAGGATGGAACGAGACATAGAACAAGTAAAAACCAACAAGCCCGCTCAAAATACAGATTCCAAGGAGCATACCAAAAGAACCGGAGCTGAGGGGCATACACATAAGAATTGTATATAAAAAAATTGTTTGTTTAATGTTAATAATATTTATAATTAACTAAAGCTTTATAATTCGTTTTACTTCATCATATAATTATTTGATTGTCTTCTATTTTTATTTATGGCATCGACTGCTATAGTCATTAGCCAGCACTCTTTTAAAATAGAAAACGGACTGAATATATTTTGATTAACAGATATATATGTCTACTAACTTGGGTTGCTTAGTCTCGATATTTTTTTAATTTCCGGGATACGAAACAATTGTTTAAGGCATTCTCGGGAAATTAAAAAAAAATAAAATGTCCTCATTCAATATTTTTTCTTTTTATGGAGAGGAGTTAATTATAAAGAAAATCTAAATTGCTGATTCTCTATCCAGTTTCTTCAAAAATATTTTTGAAAAAAAAGTACTTTATATTGTTCCAGATTTATAGGAGAATCTGTTCATCTGAATTTTTGATTACTTTTATGACTTGTAATAAACGTAATCATTATTATTAATTAATGAATTTTCATTGGCTGTTGCCAATATATTAAAAACATATATACTATGGAGCCGGTATAATAATTTAGTCTCCTTGTATGTCTTTGACGCTGAAAACATCAAAACTACCGTTTGAGGAATGTCCTGTGCCCTTATAAACGGTATATATTTTATAATTTTCAATTATAATTGTTGTACACCATATATTATGTAAATTTTACTTTTTGTAATTAATACTGTTATTAACTTTCAGGAGATTAGTTGAGTGATGAATTCAAATACAATGTGAACCGTTTCCAAAAGGTCCCACATGATGGAGATTTCAAATTGACTGAAAGGTTTTTGAAACATAAAATAATTTAATTTTTTACTGAATGTTGTTGTAATTAAAGTGTCGCCATTTTGAAATACTTGTCCAGGGAGAAAAATTTGCCAGAATTTTGGTATCCGACAGCACAAAGCAGGCTAGGGTTAATGAGTTTTTGAGTTGCAGCACAACAATATTCGAACTTTATGTGCTATGTATTTTCAGAAAAAAGTAATGTTGTTATTGGTTGTTATTAGGAATGGAAATATTAAAAAATATTATTATTATTTTAGTAGCTGGGAAAGAGATGGAACCTAAAAAGTTAGTGGGATACAAAAAAGGATAGAAGATTGCTTAGATTCCATGGAGATATTGTGGTTGTCTAACGGGAAATACATTGTGGGGATAATCTCACTGCCGCCGATTTGTGGGCAGCTTGCGAGGTGGAACAGCCTCGTATGGCTGGTTACGATCCAACAGTAGGCAGACCCATATTAGGAGCTTGGTTGGATCGAGTCAGGTCCGAGATTGGTGCTAATTACAGCGAAATACATTCCTGTTTTAAACAAGATTGCTGCGAAAAGGCAAAAGACTAAGATGTGAATGTTAAAAAAAAAAGTATTTTTTATAAGCATTGAACATTGTTAATCAGTGTATTTGGTAACTGTTGGGAAACTCAATTAAAATTTATTTTCGTTTGTTTCTTTTATTCGCTCTTCGATAACCACATTATCGTAAACATTCCCGATATAACTGGTAAAAAATTACATATCATTTTTTTTATATATATATATATATTTATATTATATAATTAGGCAAGTATATCAAAATATAGAGATATTAATTAAGTATTGACACATTTCATCTAAACCCGATCTCATACACTCCATGCACAACTGACCTGCCAATTACCAAAAACGGAAAACCAAAAAAAAAAACAATTAAAATAATTACTGAGTAATAATAAATAAATACTGAATAAAAATAATTTAAATAAAAGCCTTAGACGATTTGAAAGTAAAACCAAAATGCATTTGAATTGAGGTGGCTGGGATAGGAACAATAATTAGAAGGGTGTGATGCTCCACAGCTTGGTGTTGCAATCTTGGCCAACGGAGACCACAGTCGTGTTGTCCAGCCAGGACACTCTGGTGATTTGGCTTTGGGCGTGTGCATCTGTAACAAATATTATAAGATAATTAGAAACGCAAGTGCGGGTTGAATTAAGTATAACGTACTCTTGATAATAATGTGTTTCGATGGCTTCTCGACGGACCAAACGATGATGCTGGTATCAAGACTGCCGCTGGCGACGAGCAGTGAATCCGGAGACCAAGCAACGCAGTTGACTCGGGCATTGTGGAAGCCCCATTCGTGTTTGTTGGCATGCTCGTATTCGGAGACAGAGTATAGGACAACTTTGCGATGGGCATCGCTGGTCACCAGATACTTCTCGTCCGGCGAGTAAGTCAAATCGGTGATGGCACCAAGCTGCTCAAGCTCCTTAATTTGCACCAGGTTGTCACCCTGCAGCTCGTAGATATGGACCTTTTGATCAGTTGTACCACCGATAGCAACGTGTCCGTTACTAGAGTTCACGCTCACGCTGGAAGGTTCGTAATCGACCTTCAGGCTGCTAACCTTTCGATCATCCTTTATGACGTTCACCTCAGACACTGTAGCAGTGACGATGGTGTTCGTCTCCTTGAAGATGTCCATGCCTCTTGGTTGCGAACCTAGCTTCAAGTCCTCTTTCATGTACACGTTACCTTCGATATTGATCTTCTTTAAAGAATCGTCAATTCCGCAAGTGTACAGAATGCCCTTGTTGGCTTTCATACCGTTAATTTGGTTACCATGTCCAGTGCCCTCGATCCTATCGTTTTCGCCCGTACCAGCGTTCCAGGTGGTAACAAAACCATCGTGCGAACCTGTGAAGATGTTACTGCGATCTTCGCTCAAAGTCAAAACAGTGATCGGCTTATTATGACCCTTAATAATCCTAAGCGGCTTCTCAGGATTGTTGACATCCAAGTAGTTGATGAATCCACTCAACGAGACAGACAACAAGTAGTTGTTCTGCCAGAGGCAAGAGACTTGCTGATCATCGACGGTATCTCCAAGTTTAAATTCGGATACTACTTGCCTGGTCTCGACGTCCCAAAGCTTAGCGCTTTTGTCTCCGCTGGAGGTGAGCAATTGTTTCCCATCTGGAGACCAAGCCACTCCGTAGACGCCTCCACTGTGCGCTGGACTGCCCACCTCTCCTACCAAATCCGAAGTGGTTCCATCGTATAAATAAACTTTACCATCAAAACCAGCAGAGGCAAACAAGTTTCCGGAAGGTGAATAACGGACAGCCTGCACGAATCTGCTATGCTCCTGTTTGGTCATCTTGAATTTAAATGGAGGTCCTTCGAAGACGGCGATCGTGTTATCCTCGGATCCAGTGATCACCCTGAAAGGACGAGCTGGTCTGAAATCGCAGCTGTTGATCGGCTTCGATTGTCCAGAAATTTCGCCGACGGATGTTCCGGTTTCCGACATGAAGACGTGCCCGAACCTCTCCCTGCCCTCACCAACAACCACCATCCTTTGGTTATCCGGAGACCACGCGATGTCCTTGATTGGTCCTCCAATTGGATGGAACTCATTTTTCAGGATATGTTCTTTATTGACGGTATCCCAAATGCGAACCTTACCGGATTGATCTTTAATAAAAAGTATTTGCGATCTCAAATATCAATATCATATACAATAAATGCCTAGTTTCAGGAAAGTTACTGGATTGTTCCTTAAAAATTTAAACACTACATTATTGTCTAAACTGAAAAAGGAATAATCAAATAACCTTCTTATTTTAGATTTTAAAATAATTTAAATAAAAAATAATAAACAAATTATCTTCTAAATTATCAAACTTAACTTACCACCAGAGGCAATATAGAATCCACTTGGAGAGTACTTGGCGACATTCACGGGACATGAATGTTCAGTGTAAATGTCAGCAATTGCAGGATTCTCAATATTTCTAATGATAACTGAATTGCCATTGGTGTAAAGGAAGTTCTTGCCCTTAGGATCACCGCCCAAAACCAAGGGCTGACCTCTCTGCGTCCTTGGAAGGGTAACGTAAATACTCTCTGGAAACAAAAATATATATAAATATTTGCTAAGCAAAAACTAAATATTAGGCTACCCAATAAGCAGGATATTGTGTGTTCTTTTTTATACAAATGATCACCGTGTATACGTGAATATTTTTAGCGTAAAATGTAGATGCGTGGGAGCGAAAATAGAATTATCGTTAATTAATGCTGCGAACTGAACTAATGGAATCCTTTGCATACAGTAAACGAACGAAAGTTCACCGTACAATGAACATATCGAAGGTATAATAAAATGAGAAAAAAAGGCGTGTCCTTTTATGATGTTACTATTTGTTGATGATAAAGGGCGGAATTTAGAATGAAATTTGTAAAGTTTCGCAAAGATGAAGGGCTACAAGAAAACTTATTATTTTTACTCACTAGATGTATAAGACATGGTCGAGTTTCAGCTGTTTTCTGGATTTGTGCCCACTTTGATGTGTATTGGATTTCCACCAAATAGGAAATGGATGACTAATTTTATCTCTCGCACAGAAGTGTCGCCGGTTGTATCGGAACGCGCTTTCGCCTACAACTGCTGATCCCACCTAATTTACCAACGTGCAGCTATACGCGGATTTTCTTCGGCAAACTCGACTGGTGGATGGAAAGAAAACACCGAAAACACTTGCACCGGTTGTTCGATAGGACGACAGTACGGTTATGTTTCGTCGGCCATATCTAATTACCGAATATGGATATAAACTGGATGCGTACAGCGCCCCGACCGACAATCGCGAAAGAAACGACAATTGCGGAAGGACGAGTAGGAATAAAAGGAAAACAATACAAGTAAAATGCAACAAAGATCAGCTGTTATCTGCACCTTTATTTAATACGTTAAAACGAAGCATTCCTTTACGTATTTGATAAATGTAACAATAGATTCCACTTAAAATTCAATCAATCAACAGAAATGTTGATAAACAATATATATTTTTATTTATAAAATTCTTCGAATGTAACTAATATAATTGTCACATGCATTTTTGGTTGCATCTACTTATTATAATAAGTTTATCTTAGACAATTATCATATAAGACAGGGGTTCCCAACCTTTTTTCACCTTAGAGCACATTATAGAATGGCGGCGTGCACCATTTATGTTTTCAAGGTAAATTTATAGTTGGACATAGTCAATAATGCACAGCGGCGGGCACACGTAAAATATAATGGATATAAGACATCCATCATGATATATTGTCAAACTTTTGTCATTTCTCTTCTCATAATATAAGATATTTTAAAAGATATGCATGTATCATGAAAATGACAGAGTTCGAATTTCAACTGGAAATAATATTTTAGAGCTCAATAAGTAGCATTTGAAAAGTAGCAATTAATTACAAAATTCAACAAAAAAGGAATTGTTTTAATCTCTTGAGAAATAGGAAAACAATTTTCAAGCGATATTTGCCGTTATAAATATTGTATTTCATACATATTTAATTAAAGTATACTCAGGAAATGTCGTTTTAAAGATCAACGTTGTTACTTAAATGTTAAGGTTTTCCTCTTGTCTTTTAACATGAATTATATAAAGTGTGGGAGACATATATAAAATTATATAGTAGATAAATCAAGAAAGATTTAATTGAATTTCAAGTTGTATTTTTTCCTACCGGATTATATATTGTAATAAGTGAAAATAAAATAATCTTAATGTATTATATCAGTTAATACAAATGATTGTGATATCTCCAAGATCTATTTTGGTGATAATTTTCATCACGCATTCGCAACGTGTATAATATTTATATATCATTTCATAAATTACTATGATTCAGTAAGACAAATATAACCTAATGAAGATGAATACCTTATAATATATCACTTTAGCTTGAATGCATTTGTGTACAAATTAACTACGAGATGAAAAACTAATCCGCGGATTTCTTATGATCTGATTTTTAGATTACTTATTAATCCTGCTTAAAAAATTGTAAACAAACATATTCGAGATATTAAAAGTACAATTAGACATTTGATTGTGATGATTGTTTTAGCAAACTGTATTTAATTCCAAATAATGCATTGCTCTTTAGTTTCACATTTGTACAACGCGTTGAAAGCTTGAGAGTTCGCCAAAGTCTTTAAGACGCGAATATTTACCGGCGCATGATCTTCGGCTAAAAGTAGATCGTTCTGTTCAGCTACTTCACACCACATCTGCAACAAAGGTCAACCATTTAAACTTTCCTGATACACCGATATATATAATACTTTAGCGTAATTCCGAAAAAAGATCTTCCTCCTATCCATGAAAGGTATACGTTCCGTCGCTTGCAGCATAGTATTATAGCTTATCGTAAGCCCAACATGATCGGCAACGTTTTCAGCAACCGCACCCAACTGTGTCTGAAAGCAGGCGACTTTAAGATCATCCAGAAGCGAATCCAAAGCATGTGAAAGTTCATGCCCAATCAAACTTCCGAGAGCTGCGTAATTTGCGGAAGCCGGTCTGAGTGGATCGTAAAATGGTTGATGCAAAATACCCAATGGTAAAACTTGAAACACAAGGATCAAAATCTTGAATTATACTATATTACTTGAATACTCACTAATCGCGTTATGCAGCAAGCTATAGTACGCGTTAACATCGAACACTGAGATGGGCCAACTGCAAAACAAATACAACTATTTGCGCAACTTCTCGTTAAATAAATACTTAATGCGCTTTGTGTCGTGATTGAGCTGCTCCAAAGAAGATTTGGCTTCTAAATTCTTCAGCTTCAGAACGTTAATGAAATGGTTATCCCCCATTGCGACACGCTTGACATTCTTGTTCGACAATTTGGGATAGCCGATTTCGAATCGAACGGAAAGGATTTTCCGCACGGCTTCAGCCCTGAGTTCGAAGCTCATCCAATTATTGTCGAGCAATTGCCGCACGAACTCCAGTTTGAGATTGTTCGCCATCTGACTGACCCCAGAGATGATGTCTTCGTCGAATCTGTATGTCCTGATCAAATCACCACCGAAATTCTTGAGCGCGTGCTGAGTGCACTCGTGCTTCCTGTCCAGGTCTTCGTCGATGCCCAGAATAGCTTTATCCACTTCGAATGAGAATTTCCTCAATTGGGGATCGACGTCTCGGGACAGGTCCTTGATTGCGCACCACATAATATAATTCGCTGAAAATCAATGAACAATAAATAAACTAATACAAGTTTATCGAATTGTATAACTCACAGACAACACGCACCTCGGTGTTGTTTAATAAGATCAGCAATTCTTCGAGCCGCTTTGGTTTCACCACGATGTCTTGCAATTTATTGTAATCTACAGCTGTACCTTCTAGCAAATACCTTAGGAACTCCTTCATGTAAACCAGGTGTTTCAAGTTAATCATTTTCATCTGATCATCCCGAATATCCGCTAAAACAATTTCGAAATCGACGATTTCTTGGATCTCTCGCTCATTGATTTCATCGCCAAGGACGTGGTGTAAGGTGCGTGCAATCCATTTACGGTATACCTGCAACTCTTTTGTGTACTTCTTGGGGTTGGCTAAGAATAACTCTGGAAAAACGAAATCTCCGGAATCTACCTAAAACAAATACATACAATACGTTTGAAATATAGTTTATAATATTACATAAATTAAATTTGATTGAAATTAACTTTTTCTCTTATATAAAAAAAAGTTTATTCTTATATAAATAATAATTATTTTGGTATTCATAATTATAATTTACATAGTTAAGTAGTCTAACATTTTTTTATTATTATTATCTACATAATTTACCTGGGAAAAGGGCAATACCACTTTGAATAATCTAATCGTGTTAGAGCGAAACTGTATTATAGTAGGAAGTTATATGAGGGATGAGTTCTGTTCATTGCCAAGTGACCTAATGCAATATTTAATGACAACTGATCAAATCATATTTTAAAACTATAGTAGAACCTCACTTAACGAGCATAATCCGTTCCAAAATTTCCGGATTTTTACTCGTATAGTGAAACAATTTCCACATATAAACTAATGTAATATACGATAATGCGTTCCATTTTGAGAGTCAATTTTGTTACAATTTATATTGCACGTTAAGCGAAATGCTTTGTATATGTATTGTTATATGTGAGTATTAATACTTATAGATAGGGTCAAAGTAATTGAAATATTATATAATATATGTATTTTTGTTACATTTTGAACATAACCATTAAGCGATGAATTTGTGTTTCAAATAAAACGTAATGATTATTATACGAAGCACATACAATTATAATTTTTAAACTACAATCGCATTTATTTAGTACAAAAAGCGGTAGGACCATATACCAAGAAGCTTTCTTTACATTTATTACATATTTTTTCTGCAATCTTGTAATATAAGCAATCTTAATATTATGAGCTTAAAAATTAACCTGATACATACGTATAGTATATGTCTCGTATGATTGGAGTAATCAACATCGACAGTCAACTTAATGATTGGATGGATGCCGAGCAGACGAGTGGTTTCGGCTATTTTGAAAAATACTTCCGGATGAGGGTCGTTCCAGCCGCCAAGTTTCCTCGCAAAAACTCTGAATTGTTGGATGTAGTTGGCTTCGTCGTCAACGCAACCTGCGTAAAATATCTTTCCTTCGCTGTTAAAGTCATCATCGATAAGAATACTCTGAATCTTGTTGTTGATTTCATAAGCAGTGGCCACAAACTGACTCCAGACCGGCTCTGATTTGGGCCCTTTATTCTTCAGCTCCCATTTGTCGCAAACGTCCCGGTAATAATCATCACAAGGTCGTCGCAGATCGCTTAAACCTTAAACGATGTATATCAATTGGCAATATTAGCCCTTTGTTATAAACTCACCTTCATTTGCATGGTATAGGAAAAAGGGTAGAGAACTCGCGCCGTGGATGAGCGCGAGAAACAAGAATTCAAATCGTTTCATAATTACACTGCCTTTATTCGCCTTACTCTCTTTAAATAACTATATCGTACGCAATGTTGTTGAACTCGGAACTCTCTTTTTTGTATGAGTGTATGTTAGTAGTTTTAAATGATTTATCGCAAACAGGAAACAATGATAAAATAATATTGTAGCAATGGTGATAAATTTAACAAAACATATCACTCTTCCAGCGTCTCGTTTTAAAAATATGATAATATAAAAACAAACAGATTATTGCCACCTGCTCCTTTTGCGTGTTGGCGGGGCGGAAGGCGGAGCCGACTGCGGAGGTGGAGCATCTGAACTTGATGTAAACTATACGGGTAGAATGTAATTTATAATTATTATTTTTTACATATTTGTTAATTAATACGCATTACCTGTTTCATATACTGCATTTTAAAAGCAGATTTCATGGCTGAAAGACGATCGGTCGCAGGACCTTTAGGTTGCTGCGAATCCGCTTTACTTATCCCGCTCCCGCTGCTGCTGCTACTCGGTGGAGACGGAGAATATTTTTTGCCAACTTTCTCTACAAATCCTAAACCTACTCCACCCACGTTTGGACCTTCCTTCTTCTTGTATCTGGATTTCTTGAACCAACTACTCTGCATGGCCAGATCGAATAGCTCCTGTGAGACTTCCTGGTTAGCAGCTTCTAAATTTCTCACAATATGTCCAGCAAATTCTTTGTCCTTGTCTGTTAACAGAGTTATCGCGGTTCCCTGGGTACCTGCTCTGCCAGTCCTACCTACACGATGAGTGTGTGTATCTATATCGCGAGCTGTATCGAAATTGACTACTGTCCGAATATGCGGAATATCTAAACCTCTGGCAGCCACATCGGTGGCGACCAAAAGAGAACATTCGTTTTTCTTGAACGAAATAATCACTTTATTCCTTTCGGCTTGTTCCATATCACCATGCAACAACAAACACTCAAACTCTTTGACTTTAAGATCTGCAGCCACCTGTTCTGCATCTAGGATCTTAGTAACAAACACTAACACGGATCCAGTAGACAGCAACTCGACGAGATGTGAGAATAACCAATTTCTTTTTGCTTGAGGAGTTGCTAGCATAACCACGTGTTGAGTTACATCCTCGTTCGCCTGTCCGGTCAATCCTTGAGAGATTTTCACAGGATCTTGAAGAGCGTCTTTCACCAGCCTTTCGATCTTTTTCTTGAACGTAGCGGAGAACAGCAGAGTCTGTCGATCGGGTCGAACATGGTTACAAACCGATCGAACTTGTGGTTCGAAACCCAATTCGAACATGCGATCGGCTTCGTCGAGAACCAAAAATGTAACCCTCTGCAAATTTGTAGCACCGCATTTAACGTGGTCAATAATTCGACCGGGTGTTGCTACTACAATTTCTGCGCCTTCCTTTAACGCCTGACTCTGTTCCCATTTTGAACCACCCCCGTAAGCACAAATCACTCTCAGGTCAAAGATCTTAGCAAACTTCTTCGACTCCGTATAAATTTGCAGTGCCAATTCACGGGTAGGCGCCAAAATCAGAGCGATGGGTCCTTCGCCTGGTTCCACAGGTTGTTGATCGGCTACATGTACCAAGAGAGGCCACAAGAAAGCTGCTGTTTTACCACTACCTAAAATACATTGATAAGTAAATAGTAATAAGTATTACAATAATCAATTAATTTATGAACCTGTTTGAGCTACTCCCAGAACGTCCCTGCCCAACAGAGCGCACGGTACTGCTTGACTCTGAATAGGAGTGGGGCTTGTGTACTCAGCCTTGATAATTCCCTTTAACAATTTATCATCGAAATTGAAATGTCCAAACGAAGAAACTGGCTTTGGAAGATTATTACCGCTCACCGATAAATCGTATTTTTTTCTCAATTCGTACACCTACAATCAACTATATTTTTAATGTCTTTTAACAGATTATTCTTACCTGTTGTCTAGTTAAGGAAGAAATTTCAGGATGTTCGTTATAGAAATTACCCCGAAAAGGTTTGTATTCGATGGTGGCGTGATCAATGGGAGGTAATGGGTCAATTATTTTATTACGATCAGGTGCTATTGGATTTCCATCTTCATCATATTCTACTTCTGGATGCAATGGGTCAATCGGAGCCAAGCCAGCATTAGGATTCTCCTCCATATATCTAAATAAAACAACATTTACTAAATTAAAAATAAATTAACTAAAATTACCTGTAGTATGATTCCTCATTGTCTTCCTCCTCCAAATCATTCCTAACTGCTACTTTAGGCTCAGGTTTCTTTTGCTCCTGCTCTTTCTTTACCTATTATGTAAACAAAGAAATGACCTAATTAATATAACCAATTTAATTAAGTAAGAAACCACTTACTTGCTTTTCAATGCCTGCCATGAATGCATCCAAAGGATCATCTTCTTCAATATCATCCCTTTTTGAACTCTTCTCCAATTGAGTAGGACTACCTGGTGCAGGGATATATGCTAATGAAGGTGCATTTTCCTCTTCATCATCATCAAAGTACCTTAAATTATATGGAAAAGTTAATTATGTGGAATCAAGTTGTAATATTAATCTTACTCATCCTCTGTTACTGCTCTCTTCCGACTGCCACCCCAAGCTGCAGATAATGCATTTTGGCTGATGGCATTCATAGTTGAGTAACCCTGTTTGCTGACTCCCGTGGAAGGTGGAGGAGGCACTGCATTGTGACTCTGTCTGGGCTTGCTGCCCATTTTAAAACCAGAGTAATTGAAATTACTCATCTTGTCTTGGAAGAAATAAATCTTTTTAACCATGAAATAAATAAAATATTAAACAGCTGAACTCTTAAAACTTTTGAACTGATAATCTTACTTAATAGAATGGAAACATAATAACTGATATTAACTATTAAAATCGTAATAATAATATTTGTAAACCTCTTTATATAAAAATCAACAACACATTACTGACAACCAGGGCGGCATCCTAATAGGAATAAAAAATACCGCATTGTAGTCAATTTTATTGCTTGTTGATTTAGTGATCATTTGCGCCATCTGTTTGTGAAAAACTTAGATATTACTTAAGAATGCAACTTTAGTAGACTACGTTATTATCTAGTTTATAACTTTATATTAAATGCAATATAATTTGAATGAACATGTCCAGTATAATCGACTTGATAAAGAACAAGGTATTAATTTGTAAAAATATATTTGAACACCGTAGATCAGGAGTTCCCAATTCTTTTATTCGAAAATATATCAGATTTATTTCAGGGCGCCTCAAGACAAAACATTAGTTTATCTCAAGTCGAACTTTTTGTTAATAGTAGTTTTTCTTCAATTTTCGTGGCGCATTTCGAAGTTAGGGATCCCATTCCGTAGGTAATAAATAAAAATTAAATTTCATGTATAACATGCGTTTACTATAATTGAAATTATATACTAAACTTTTGTTAAATAAACTGTATAAACTAAATGCAAACACAATCATAAGTTATTCAAATATATGATTTTTAATTAATTAATTAATAATAAACATAATATATTGCACATACACTACATGCATAAATACAGAGGCGAATGTATTGTAGTCTTAGGAAATGGACCCCACTTATAGGTCAATAATTGTAGATTTAAAAACATGGAAAATTCATAAGCAAAAAATTCTTCAAAGTCAACAAAATTGATATTTTAGTTGCACGTATAAAAGTGTATTGAAAAAAAAATTAAAGTTAAATTCTTATATTAAGTTGTTTTTGGACCCTGACCTCATGTATTTCTATGTCAACGTTTCTAAATTTGTTAAAATTGGAATATGAAGGAATGATTCAAACAATTATGTTTCCGTTGGAACGAACAGGAAAAATAAAACATTTGATAAATAATATAAAAATTATATTTAAAGATATCTCATCTAGTCTATTAGATGTGCGTTAGGAGCGAGTATCCAATAAAAGTGCAATAAATGCGATTCATTTTTTCAATTGTTTTTCATCTGGGGATCTTCTGTTCTCTAATGGAATGGAGACCACTTGAGCAATAAATTAGGGTGTGTAAAAAATAATAGAGAATGTGGGAGGAAATTGTGTTTTGGTTTTGGCGTTCATGACCAGACGATGCCTTCGATCCAGTCTAGGTAGCTGTAGATGCGCGTGTACACGCCTGGGTATTTGCTTCCGCATCCTCGGCCATAGGATGTTACTCCTACGATGCTGTAAATAGAGCTCTGGTTCTTGTGAAGCACTTGCAGAGGACCGCCGCTATCACCCTGTAACATCAAAGAATTCGTACGCGGTTAACGAGGTCTAGAAAGAGGTGGAAAAGGCATCCTCAAATAGATCATTAAACTTGTCGAGGACTTAAACTCTCATATTTAAATGCTATTTCAGTTATATTATAAAGATGTGCTTAGTGACTATCGTGTACGTGGTTAAGTGTAAAAAATGCATTTATAGTTGCCAACGTGATATAAGAAATTTAATATTTTGTAGATTCTTTTTAATTCATTTTAGGAATATTCTTTATATAATACACATATTTTTTATTACTTTAAAAGTTTCAATTAGGCCAATTAATAAATAATAAAACATTCACCTAATTTAGCTGTAAGCTAGTATTATGAAATTGTATATTTTTCTACACATTTTATAATAAACTGTTTGAGTTAATTTATTTCATGACCAAATAAAATTTAGTTTCTTTTAAAATTTTCAGTAATTGGAGTTGGTAACACCAAATAACATTGTTATGTATATATATATAATTATGTATATATATAATTGTTACTTGTTGCTGTTTTTTGAAGAAGAGACAATCCCAAGTTGATTTACTGCTGTTAAAAAAAGCGTAAACTTACTTGGCATGCGTCTGTAGGAATCTGACGATCCACGGTGAAGGCACAGATGTGTGAGCGGAGGACGTTGGGTGCAAAAGCGACAGAGGTGTGCGTCTTGTTGCACTCGGTCACCGGTACTGTACTCAACGTCGCCTTCTGCAGAATCTGACTTCGGTTTCCAGCTGAAAATCATTATACATAATATTACTTAATATAATTATATAATATGATCAAGAAATACATCAGTTTCTTAAATAAATGCAAAAGTCAATTAATTTATAATTATTACGTCTATATATTAATATGTATTCTATATGTATTTTTTATTATTTAAATGTATAATTCGCAGAGAACTTTTGATGTACTTTTTTTCTCAATTAAAACCGTACAGATTTTGGATCAATATAAAAAAGAAACACAATGAAAATTGACATTGACTATGTTATTATTTTCCATTTCAATATAATTTGTATTTACAAGTAAGTGAGCATTTCATTTTTACGTATAGTATATGTGATTAATTTTGGAAAACATTTCAACGAATGCGATTAAGAAAAATAACGATAAATAATTAACGATTTCTGAAAATTGCTGAGATAAATGTACATACAATCGATTGCAATGTTTCGAATATTAAAGTATTGTATTTCGTGGAATTCAATAGAGGAAATCCACGAGAAATAGGAAAAAATCAATAAATACAATTTAATAGAGGAAGATCTTTGAGGAATTCCCTGGAGCCGTTCAATTTTTATACGTCTAGTTTGTAAAACTTGTTTATATATTTCACCGGATTTTCCCTGTTTCCTTTTTTGCGATGGTTGCTTTGATATAAAATCAATAAGTCTAGAGTGCAAGGTGTGAGCACAATTTGATTTACACTCGCATCCGCCACTCTCCAACAATCGTTGCTCCTTATTTTCTACTGCAGTTCAATTTCTCTATTTGTATCCACATAATTGAAATACAATCTTATTATCTTACCCGAAAATACAAAGTTGGATGAAAATATCAATTTTCCATCTAATCATTTTTTTTTGTTATTGTTTGTTGTTGTGAATAACATTTATGACTTATTGTATTTCAATCTATTTACATTTTTAGAACAATTACAAAATGTTCACATTGAAGAATAGTTGATTCAAACATTATTGTTTATACTTGTATCCAATAGTTTGAGAAACCCTGTTATATATTTGTGACAATAAAGTAAGTGGGGAAAAAGTGTTGGAAATAGATCTAAAAATATTAATTAAAAAAACATATTTTTTTCAATTACAATTATTTCTTCATTTATGCGAAGCAAATTTTTTCGAGTAATATTTGTAATTGCTAATATTTTAATTAAGAAAAATATTACCAACGATCGCTCTACCTGTGATTAGATTTAACGAAGAAGATTCTCAAACTGGGGTCGCAGAATTGATGACAAACGGAATCTTATGTTTGTCTACTTTTTCTATATACAGTGGAACCTCGCTTAACGAGTTTAATCCGTTTCAAAATTTCCAGATGAAATACTCGTATAGTATAGTGAAATATATTCAAAAATATACATAATATGTGTACACAAGTTTAGAACACTGTATAATCATTTTTCGGGTGTCCTTTAAAGGTTTTAAGTACAAAAAACATTTTAAGTACCAGAAACACTGGTCTAAAACATTAAATTATGGTCGTCCGTTTTGTAGATTTTCCCACTTTTGAAATTATTCTATGGAAATCCCAGAAAATAACATAATCCAAGATTTTTTTTAGGAAAATTATACTTCAAATAATGTAAAACAACAAATTTTGTCATCTGTTTTGTAGATTTTACCAGTTTTAACCTATTACTTGTGATTAATAGAAACAATCCTAGTAGGTTTTTACAAAAAATTATACTTCCGCTTATGATTTCATTGATCAAATTATTTAAAACTATAAATTATGGTTTTGCTGTGTACATTTTTCCAATTATAAAGTAGTCGATTGGAATTATTATATGGGTATACCAGAATATATTATGGTACTCGGAAAACGATTTTACTTTATAAAAATATGTACTTCTGCTTTAAATATGGATTTATAGATTTTCCTAGTTTTCAAGTAGTCGATTGGAATTAGCACGGTAATCCCAGAAAATATCATAATAGTTAATAGTGGATTAAGAATAATGAATATATGAGACTTTGATACCTCATGCAATTTAACAATTGATTAATAACCGATTAATTTCGATTATTTTTACGATTACTATGGATTTCTTAGTCTTAAAACTTAAATGCTTAAGTCGGAGGTGTGTATATTTTAACTACGGAAGACAAGGGACAAAACGTTAAAAATCATGACTGTCTCGCAAAAAAAAAACTATAACCAGCATTTGTGTAGTTAAGAGGAGTGGAATATAAACAAAATAACGAATATAAATAAAACTACGAAACGATATTATTCAAATAATAAGTCATTGAGTGATTTTTATCGTGGTTCATTTTTACTTAAAACGCACTCTATTTTTGTCAATATGACAGTCAATCCCCATGGACGTCATGCAAGAATATTTTATTTGCGCAAAATTAATAAATGTATGCGTTTAAATGGTGATTCACAGTTCAATTTACGTACATTCGCTTACCACTTTGCGTACGCATGATGTACGAAAATTGAGCGAGGACTGTACCTAACAAAAAATACATCGAAATAATAATCCTCAATTCATCACAAACTAAATGAAAAATAAATATATCCCTATAAATACATTTACACTTAATTTTAAAATGGTTCACGAGAATAACCAGTTTATTTTATTGATTAATTTATTGTTGGCCTCTCATTACAAAAAATTCGTAAGATTAGGACATTATTTGGTTGGAAAAAATTTGTAATGAAATCCATTTCAAATATTTTTATTTTTTGCGAGCCGCACTTCGACATGAAAAGAGCCGCATATTGTCGACCCTTGGTCTATCATATAGTGTGTTTTTATGAATAAGAGGTGAACATGTACCTGCTTCTGTAAGACCCCATCCTGTGATAATGACTGATTTAGGATCATCAGGTTCGAAGTAGAGACACGCCGGATGAACGTTCGCCGTATACTGGACCTTCCTGGAAAGCCGGATAAGCGCGATGTCGTTCACCTTATTCCTATTGCTGTATTCCGGATGAAAGATGATCTCTGCGACGTTGAAATCCTGCGGCATCACCGAATCCGAATTACCACTAATGTCGATCTTCCCGAGCCGTACTTTCTCGGGCATTTTCCTATCAAAAAAACAAACCATCAACTTAATTTAATTACGTAACCACGGAGGGCCCAATTCCAATTTCGAGTTCGCCGTTTTCCTTCCTTTTTCCGCGCATTAATTGCCTCTGTTCTCCTTTTTTTTTTCTAGTTGTTTTTTTTTCTGTTGTCGGTTCCCAAAATAATCCTGGAGAATCAAAAGGCCGTCAATTTAACAACGGCCTGATCATCAAAGCGGCCGAATTAAATTTCCCGCATTATCCACTCGGCAACTTCAATTGGCAAAATCGTTCCCTCCGAGCGAAAAAACACTTTTCCAATTTTGCTCGCATGCATACGCCGAATAATTGTTTATTCTACGCACACCTTTTAACCTATCAAAACCTTTGTGTCCGACGTTACAGGCGAATTTATTGAACGCTTTCCGAAATGCTCGTCAAAAATAAACTATAGTTTTTTTAAATAGATCTTTTTTTAAATTATCTAACTTTACGAGCAGGAAAAACAACTAATGTCAAAATGTTTATATTATTATGAAAAATCTATGATATAACTTACTCATCCCTTCGGACGACGCAGTGGGCTGCAGTCAGGATGTAACTGTTGCTAATTAAGGATCCTCCGCAATCCCAAGACCAGTCGGAGCCGACATCATCGCTCTCATACCCGAGTCCCGCCTTTAATCCAATTACCGAAACAATAAGACACAGACATAGATAAAGAGGTTACATTAGGTATACACATCACATACCAATATAAAGAAGCAATCAAATATGGGACAATAATAAATTGATGATTGTTACAGAAATTTATAATTAAATGTTAAATTTGATATACCAAACCACAATCAAAATAATGAAACTAATTATATACGTCAGTTCATATCTATTATAGATTTCTACTAAACTCGTGTGTTATTATTTTTAGATCAATCAATGTAACGATAAATTAATTTCTGCAAAAATAATGCTTCTCCATTCAAATCTGTTTGCAATTCCCAAAATTTAACACGATGGAGTCTGAGAGTCTTGAAACAAAGAATTAAAATATGCCGATAAATAGATTCTTTCCAGATATATTTGTGCTTATAAAAAATGTCAATATTCATTAATATTTATTTTAAATGCTAGAACAGTTTACTAATGAAATAATTCTATATTTATTTACATTAATTTTATATGATCAAAGTGTGTAATACAACAATTCAGGGCAACAACCGACATAATGAAATAAGTTTTTTTGTTTTTTTTTCAAGAAACTATGTTATAGTGTAATTTAATGAATCTTTGATTCAAATAGATTGATTTTTAGTTCTAGCGCTTTAGAACAATGACGTTTATAAAACACCATTTAATCAATAATAATAATGATAATTATTAAAACAGTGATATATGACAATTAATTTTATAATAATAAAACATAAAAGTTGTTTTTCAAAAGAAATAACTATAAATAGAATAATATAATTGAATAATGATGTATATACATACACACAAAAGAAATGATGAAATTAGATTTCAATAAAATATGATATTAAATTAAAAAAAAAATAGGACTGAAAAACTGCGGTCAATAACGCTTTGTATGTTATTATACAATACATTTAATTTTTGATTAAAAAGTCGCATAACATGACCAATATGTACGATGAAAACAGATGCTAACAGTGTTACTGTGTTGCCATCCATTTTATACTTTTTAACATTTTTCTTTATTTTATTTTACATTTTTTATTGGCAATATTTTGGACTTCAGGATTTCCTTTATACGATATTTTATTTTTTTGTTTTTAATAATTTAAAAAGTAATTTCACTGTTATGAAATGTCGTAAAATGAAGCATAACGACACCTACCTTACGCATACAGTTAAATCATACAGTGGAACCTCGCTTAACGAGCATTTTGTTAAACGAGCAAAATTATTTGTAAGAAAAATGACTCGCTTAACGAGCGACGTTTCGCATAACGAGTGACTGAGAAGAGAAGTCCTAAATTACGGGCCTGCCTATCATTTTTAAAAGTTGTGTACACAAATTATGTGTATTTTTTAATATGTTTCACTATACTCCGGATAATCCGGAAATTTTGGAACGGATTAAACTCGTTAAGCGAGGTTTCACTGTATATTGGAATTTATTGAAATAAAATTAACTATTAACTTATAAATTTCTGATCATAAATGTTGAATTAAGAATTAATTGTCTCCATTTATATGTTGTCAATTCTAATACATTAGTGGCTAGAGATTATATTAATAAAAATAATTTCAATGTTGCTTTTTCTAATTTTAGAAGAGAATAAGTATTGTATAGAAACTATGACAATTTTCCTTGAGCGTCTATTATTTGTATTGTTTTTATTTAATTATCATATAAATTTATTAAAGTTTAGTACTAGAGCATAAAGATATGCTAATGTCCATAGCGTCCTTACAGCAGTTGACTTTTTGTTTCATTATTATTGTATGGAAATGTTAAATTATGATTTTTTGTATTGTTGCAATTAATATTGATAATTATTAAATATAAACCTTAGGTCAACATGAACTAAAATAGATTCGTAAATAACATTGAACAAATAATTATGGTTGTATTTATGTATGAAATGTGGTTACTTAACAATTCAGTATTATTTTGCTGAATTTATTTTAAATACCGTTGGATTACACTGGGTTATGAAAATACGGCAAATCCGTAAAAATACGCGGGATGTGGAAACCTCAAATATAGTAGTATTCAACCATTCCCATATATAAAAGCAATAAAACGTTTTTTTCAGTTATGAAATTTACCATGTGCGGGAATTCGCCGAGCTTGGCATCTGTTCCGCCCAAAATTTGGAATTCCACATCCGGCGTCAACTCGTTCGAGTACTCTTCGCAAGCTACCGAAAAACAAAATAATTATTAGTACAATACTATAAACGTCTTGAGAAATTCTTGCCTTGGACGCTCTTCCTTAGCGTGGGAGATCTCGAGTCCGTCTTGGACGTGGTTGTTTCTGATTCTTTCGACTTTTCATCCTCCGGACAGCAGACCACCTCATCGAGATCCTGGAAGCCGCAGCGTTCCAGCTTATGTTGCCTGGTTCTCCTGATCTGTTCCAAGGCCAGAGGGCAGTCATGGATGAGACGACACACTCCCGAAGAACTTCTCGGACAGGCCGAACCCACTGCAACAGGATTAACAGCTTTACAAGATTGGATGGACTTTGTATTCACCAGTCAATTAATTAACATTCGGCGGAGTCTTGTTGACTGACACCAATACCAAGTTATCAAATACGAGAGATAATGGCTAACCGCTCCAGTCCATTAAGCGAGACTCGCGATAGCTTACATCGGAACTGTCAATAAAAAAAATGTATATAGAGAAAAACAAATAAACTGCATTCCACAGTAGTATTTGATTCGGATTTTTTCTATTTTGCCTTCGTGAACCGTTTTTAGTCCTCGTTAATTCATGCACGTGACTGTCTTAAACGTCACGTTCCAAACTGCGCTCCAGAGAGGAGGACAAATTTTCATCTACCTCGTACATCCTTAATCACCCGATCTTCCCGGTTGCGCAAAGAAATGCAAAATAAGAGAGGCGTTGCATACAAAAAACAAAAAAAAGACACATTAATTTGTTGCGCTCGTTAATACCTATTCGTCATTCGATACACCATTGTTTATGGATTCACAAACCTTAACTGGATGAGAATTTCGTAATGACATTTAAACACAATAAGATTATATATCAAATATTTACTCTTTGAACAGTGAAATCATTTGCTTAATCAATAAAAAGAAACAACAACATTTGTTGATCTCATCGCCAAGAACAAGAAAAACATGTTTGAACAATTACTGATTTATGCGCATCAATGACGATTTATTTATTTTGCACAAATTTTCGATGCAATTTATCTCCACTTATTTGGATTTGCAAATATTTTGTAGTGTATCATAGAATAGAATCTCTAACCGTTTTTTATATGCTAGATATGAGTCATTTCATGGTCACGGGCGACTATACAACAACATTTGAAATCTTATGGTACGGGGATTTTTTTCAATAATGAGCATAATGAAAAACAAATAGATGTTAATGTTATACAGTAAATGACGATAATTCAGTGAATATGTAATTCTATTCGGAAGGTAATTTGCAACATGAATAATAAACAAAATTTGATAGAAATTGATAGTAAAGCCGTTTTTCTTTAATTTGATGATAAAAATTATTTTTTAATTATTTATTATTTGACTATTAGAATAAATATTATTTATATTTTAAGTTTTATATGCATACACTCAATAGATATATACTATATATATATATATCTACATGTTAAATTTCACAACCTAATTAAAAAAATGAGCAGTTAAGCAAATCTGTTCAATAAAAATAATAATTTATTGCATATATGCAAACACATGTAGAACACACTTGAACTAATTCAGTCATTTTCAAAACTTTTGAAATAAATCGAGTAGAACGAAGATCAATCAGAAACTGTAAGATAAAGTAAAGGGGTCGTCTATTATTAAGCACTTTAAGTAATAAAAAGATCTCACCAGTTCATATCTCCATAGTCTTTAACATTATAAGAACCGAGTGATTATTTTCAAATATTTGGTTTACAGCAATACCTCGTGTATGTAAATCCAACTATTGTCCGGTTTAAAAATTTCAAAACAAACTAAATTTTGTATGAGTAAAATAATTTTAAAGAATGTGTTTTTTTAATCGGTTTCGTAAATTTGACTGAAACCGGTTGTCATTAGTCCATGAAAAATTTGCGTTCTAATTATATGAAATTTATTTTTAATTTTGCTTATTTCAAATTGAGTTCGTTTTGAAATTTTCAAACCAGACTATAGTGAATCTGGACTGATGGAAGTCTCGAGGTATACCAAATATATTCTTCATAATAAATTTTCTGTTTGATTTATTATCAGTAATTACATTTTTAAACATTTATATTCCCACAGTAACATAACTGCAGCATTGAGATCTATTTTATTGGTTTTTACTAACTGGGCACAAGTGAGTTAACTAATTATGTGAAGACCTTTGTGATTAAGAACAAATATTAATCAATAATTTATTTTTGTTAGCCACAAACAGTCTACATAGTTGTTTACAAGATTCAATATCTCACTCGTATAATTAACTATACTTACTGAGATGTTTTTTTTTTATTTAATGCCTGGATTTAAATTTAAACACATGATTTGAATGGTTCAATGTAGGCAATGAATACAACAAATTTGTCTCGTCCATAAACACGTGTTGCGATAAGGAATTGAATTGCAATCAATTAGCAATGGTCCATTGAGATGAGTTTCGCTATTAACCTGGATTCGATCAACTAGTAGATACGTAATCTGTCCTAGAGGCAAATGACAGGTGTCCCGGAAAACAAAGGGAAACGCACCGATTGACCTGTTATCGCCGAGCAATTGTGATGGAGGATCCGAAGTAGCAACACACGATTACCGAACGGAATGCATGCATTTCAAAAGGTAAGCATAATTGAGGAGATTAATGGGACCGTCGGCCTTGGTATCAGCGCGCAGCTACGATTTTTTATTGTTTTCTTTTTGGTTTCAGTACTGTGTTAACGAAAAAGAGCACCTTTGATTGCATTGCGAAGACACGATTTGGAGAATAACAGAAAGATTTTGAATCGAAATCACATGGGTTTCCCGGCACTTAGTGACGTTGGCTTGATAAAGAACTTATCGCAGACCAAGGCGATCCATCTCCAATACAAGATGTACCTAAACATATTGCGACATGCTAATTGATTAAAATATTTAAGCCATATCTGCGATTTTACCTTGTTATGTGCCACTTCTTGCAAATATTTTCAAGTGATTAAAGAACATAGATGAAGATGTTATCCAAATAAAATAAATGATTAATTTATTAATTTAATGCAAACTGTTTGTAATAGAATACGCATTTTCAAATGAATGGTATCATATTTAAATTATGTTTGGTGCACCAAGAAATCTTTACGGTATTAAATGAAATGCATTTGGGATTTTTTTTCTTTGTGTATATTTTGGTTCCGTTTTTCTCCTCGTGATCTTGAGCGGTTCGGCCGTGAACTTAGCACATAGTCGTCGCACAAAGAAAGTTGCTTATTATTGTGACTTACCGTCCATGGTGTAAGTTCCGGTCACAAGAAGTAAAAAGCCTACGACGAGGAGTGAGCTGCGGCCCGAGCACTGCATGGTGATGCTTGTTGTTGTTTCTAACGTTCGTTGTTAACTAAATGCACCTAGAGTTCATCACCTTTGCGAGAGATGATGATCGTATGAACAAACAGAAACCGTTGATGGATATAATACGAATTCGCATTCACGGTCACTCGGCGACTGAACCAAAGTCGAGTCTCGACCTGGCCGCCTGCCTTCGGTCCGGCCGGTTTTTCGAATAATCTCCTTCCTTCTTCCATTCGATGTATCCTTCTTCCACCAGCGCGACTGATTCCCACTAAATCACTATCACTGTTTCTTCAACATTTCGACATGACGACCAATCCATTAGAGATAAGCTTCTACACATTTTCATTTCAACTGTAAAACAATGCTTATCTATGAAGTCATCATAAGCATTCAAACATAAATGTGTTCTTTGTACATTTTTTTTAAATTAATTTTACAACAATAATATTTTTCAGTGTTTATTTGATATTCTCGATATAATTAAAACTAAAGAAAATTATTAATTATCATCTATTTCCACTTACATTTACATAAATATATATCACTTAATTAAAACCACTAATACATTTTCAATGTATCTTCGAATATTTATTTTACAGTCAATAAATATTTTTAATATGTTCAGTACTTGATTTACAAATTTTAAAAATGATTTTAGTAATTTATCACTGTTTATTGAACCAATCGATCCGAAGACTCAAAATGTTTTAATTTCGCATGTAAAAATACATTAAAACGAAATAAGCCCTTTATTTATGTATAGAATGTACTTTTTTTTCTTATGTATTTATGTTTGGACAATAAATTATTATTATTACATTAAAAATTTGAATTTGATTTAAACAATTTATAACAATGATTTACTTTTAATATTTTATGAGTCCTGTTTACATTTCCACATAATATCAAAAAATTAAAACTATTTGAAGACTATACGCGATGGCAGCTTATCAAATTTTCAATTCAACTGTAAAACAATGCTTATCTTTCTGTCGTCAAATTTTCTCAAAATTAGAAGTATTTTTATTTGAAAATATTAATTTTCAATTATTTATTAATATATGTTTATTGGTCCTAATATAGGTCAGATCGACCGAACTTTCTGTCAATCAAATGCTATGTAAGAACAAATTTTCAAATTTGTTTCTTCTATAACTGGAACCGATGACGAGGAAGAACACCTCACTCATTAAGTTCGTAGGATGACATATAGATAGCGCCTTTACGATTTTTAGGAAATATGAACTTTCAGGCGTCTGTTAAATTTTTATGGCAATCTGATGTTTAGTTCACAAGTTACAGTGATTTTAGTGACGCTACTTTTGTAATTATCAAAATAATGGAAAAATCTGAATTTGGTGTGTTCATAAAACGTTGATTTTTGATGGGTAAAAATACAGTTCAAGCTAAGCAATGGCTTGATAAGTCTTATCTTCTCAGTCGAGACAAATGGCAGAGAAGTGGTTTGCGAACTTATTGAGTGAGGTGTTACATCAGATACAAAGTTCATAAGATTTTCATTTGAGCACGAATAATTTTATTTGATCATTTTATGTGAGTATTTGGGTATAAACCAAAAAAGTTATCTAAACTTTAGTGATACGTATATATATACTCTTTAATATCAAATCTCTATATAATTAATAATTTTACATGATTTATATAGTATTTCACTTTTGTGATCATAATTCATAAATGTAAGACGCTAATTGTTTTTTTTGTAACGTCTAGACGTATAATTAGAGACATCTGTTTATTATATCTTACATTCTTGTAAGAACCTTTTGAATGTATTTGGAAATTGAGTAACAAATTATTCGTGGAGCTACATTGCAATAAATTCATCAAGTTGAGTTTCAACTTCAAAGTGTATTTCAAATATAATAAATTAAAGTTTTATAAGATTTGTAAGTTTACCAATTATCAACAATAATATAAGTTTATAAGGTAATTTAAAATTATTAAATTAATATAAAATATTTTTTACAGCAATCATAAGTTTGCATTGGAAAAATCATTTGATAAAATAATAACAATTGTACTCGTTGTGAATTACTTGAAGATATAAATATGTTTTAAGTTTTTGTTTGTAATCGGTTCCGCCAATATCCCATACTGTTTAAAACTGCATAAACAGCAAAAAAAAGTGACCTGACATGTATATAGGAAAAATGATTATTTATGTGTGTCATAGCCATTGAAGATTACAATGCGAAACATATGCACTGGGGCTCCAGATTTATTACCACAAAGGGTTGAGAGTTTTGGAAGGCTATGCAGTCATTAGGTCTTTCTTACCTCTCCTCTAGTGAATGCACATATTGGACTTGAAACAGACTTGAATAAGCTTCCGGATTTATTAGATATTGGTGTTGTGAAGGGAATATCGCATATTTATTTGACAATTGAATATTCTCTTGATATTTATTCGGATCACTTCCCAATTATACGTTCGTCCAGCAGGCGAACAAACTGGGAATAATTTAGAAGATGCACAGATAAAAAATTAGAGATGAACATTAGACTAAAATTGGAGGATGATCTGGAAGTTGCAGTGGAGAACTTGGTTTGCAGAAACGACTTACAGATGTCCAGCTATTATTAAAAAGGCCATAATAGACAAACGAAAGCCGAGAAAAATCTGGCAACTTACCCGTGATCCTTCTCATAAAACATTACTAAACAGATCAACGAGACGACTAAAGGCATTACTAGAAAACCAGAAAAATTTAGCTCTTAATGACTACCTCAGTAACTTGACTCCAACGGAAGCTACCACTAAATAAATGAAATAACCAGTACAAAGTGTGTCGCCGATTGGTAAACTTTATGGTAGTTTGGCGAGAAGCGACACGGAGAAAGCTAAATTGTATTCTGAACATCTTGAGAGCGTATTCCAATAATTTCCTTCAGTACTTGTCGACGAGGAAAAAAGTGAAATCGAACAATTTTTGCAATTCTTATACCAAATGTCGCTTCCTATAAAACCCTTCAAAGTTTTCAATTTTTTTGTCGTCAAAATTAATGGCCAACTTAGATTTTTTATCATTTAGAAATATTTCATATCAATGTGTCGTACAGATGTGAAATGTAATGAACAAAAAATGTTTTATTGAAATGTCAATAATTAAAATATTTCTTGAAAAATAAGCAACTGAATGTATATTTGCTATAGTAAGGTGACTCCGGTTCGAATCCTGATCAAGCCAGCCCCTTTGTGAGCCCTCTCGGTGCTTGCAGTAATAGGGCCATCGTTCATCATGAATGTATAATTTCGGTTACGTTCCGGTCCATGGTTATCGTGTTTTGTCCAACCACTTTATTACTAATTATTGTTAAATATCTTACTAACTACTATGCTTAATATGTATTAAACATTGTATTATTGTGGAAAGTTTCCAAGGGTGGTAACCATTAAACAGTAAATTTCACATTCTTTTCATCGACATTTTCATTATCTTCTAATTTCTTAGATGTTATTTTCTTCTTCTAAATTAAATTTTGGTAACATTTTGCACCAAACTTTATTTCAGATTTTCTGGTAACTTCTTTCTAAGAATCATCAATGTTTTCGTCAAATTATGTGACTAAAAAAATTGTTCATTATCTGATATCCTTATGTACAATTCTCATTTTTTAATGATTCAAAATTATAAACTCAAGGTTTCACATATTTCCAAAATCAACGATTTTTTTGAGAATTGTCATTTCTCCTAGTATTGGCTAGGAAAAAAATTAAATAATGAATAACCCAATGATTCATGTTTTTTTTCTTTCGTACTTTGTGTGTAATTTTGCGGTTATTGAAATAAATGTTGTTATCATTAATAACGAGCATTGATAAATTCATCAAATTACCACATTTAGGTCGTAATAATTTATTGAAGGTCAAAGTTAACAATAATTTATCGAACAAGAAATACAATTTATTTTCTTTGTTACTTAATCTTATCACAATCAAATTAGTTGTAAAAGTATGAATGTCAGTCAATGTCAGTAATATTATTAAAAAGAAATGATAATAACACAATTTTATAAAGAAGAAAGCACAAATTACGTTCTATGAAATTGCGGATTTATCCGAATTCTATAGCTATTTATCAATATAAGAAGATATGTTGATTTCGATGAGTAAGTACAATCTATTGTAAAGTAATATATTTTAATATAAAGAATGTAGAATGCGAATTCCATATAACGCGGAATAAAAATTGCGACACAACGCAAAAACCGCTATTGAAACGCTATTTCTATATAATATAAAACTATTTCAAATGAGATTTTAGAATCTAAAGTACATACATAATACAGAAAGTCATATTTCTACCTCAAATTCATTGGTAGACGAAAATATGGATAAATAGAAGAATTCACACGACTATAGGCTAGTGCTCCAAGGTATTCAATAAACGATGAAATCCATATATTTGTCAAAATTTACCTGGTTAAGGAATAACTAAGCAAAGTGTGCACAAATTACCAACACTGGTTGGAAAAAAAAACTTTGCTGCAGAGTTAACCTTTGTGTTCTTTAGAGATTTAAACGTTTGAAACCGCAGGATTTGGTAACCGTTTTACTGATAATAAAAATAACAGACTTTTATCTGAGTTCAGTTAAGTAATTCTATTTGAAATTTGGTTATTGAAGTATTTTTTCAACAAAACGCCCAGTTCATCAATTAAGCTTATTATAGATATATTGCTTTAAATAAAACAGTTCTATCCGATAATTTTGATATTTGAAGTTCTTTTTTTTTGTAGAAAGATGACAAGAATTGATTCATTGTATTTAATAAAATATTTTATGAAATAATAATAAGTTCAAATGGAAGTGATATTAGTTCTAACTAATGTGTAGGAAAATGGTTTTCCAATTTTGTTAAAATCGTTATGATTTTCTTCTAGTAGATCAGAATGGGCATAGACAACCACTATTATCTCATCATCCTCAAGAGGTTTGTTAACTAGTTATTCCTCTGATATAGTTGTGACGATATATTTTTAGATACAGGTTAAACCGTTGATCCTTTTCACGCTTTGGTAGATTTTCTCAGTTTAATCCAATTATTTGCCCCTTAATTTTATTTTCTTTAAATCAGCAGTTTCCTACCCTTTTCTTACTATGCCTCACATGAAAATAATATAACGTTGGCTACTCTTGCCGCCCGACGCGGCCTCTTTGTATAATAGCAACACGCAGGGCCCTGTGAAAATCACTAAAATGTAAAATACTACTTTTTTTTTAACTTTAATTTTTAAAATTTGAACGCGAATTACAGCCAAATGGATGAAACAACAGTGATGTATGAATACTCGCTACATTCCCCAATCATGCAGCTTTCATATGCATTCAATCTTCTATAGTTTCCAAGAAAATGCCTCCTTTCACTGCTATTTGAAGAAAACAGTATCATTTTGAAATTGTATAAAAATAATCAGTATACTGGATTTACTTTATTGAAAATTTTCAATATTTATCTATTTCCATTAGCAAATCTTCAAAATATTTATCAATTCGTATTTTTTATGGTATTAAATAATTGCGTATACTTTTTTTTAAGACTTCGCTTTGCTCAGATAACGTTTTTGTATAATGTTTTTGTTATTCCAAGATAAACATATTGCATATTGATACGATAAATTGTAACTGTAGCTGTTATTAAAATATCAACACATTTTCGTCATTCGGTAATAACGTCATAAAAACTGTGATCGTTTTAATTGTTTATTTAGATTTGTATTTTAGATTTGGAAATTATGTTGTAAAGTAAGATAACATTTTGTTTTGAGTCATAATAATTTTCAGCTGATTTCCTATCTTGTTTTATTTAGAATTTTGTATATATAATGCAAATAGTCGGTACATTTTAATTATTTACTTATAAACTGAGATACATAAATTTAAGAGTTATAGCCTAATTATTTTTAAAAAGAACTGACATCATGGTTATATTAAACATTATTGTATAGCGATTATTTTATCACAAAAGTGGACCAGCTTAATTAGTGTAAAACTAATTTTATCGGACTTTCGTAAAATTTATATTGATATTAATGAAACCTAATCTCTTTGAAAGTGGTATTATTCCGGAAATACGAATTGGAAATCAAATTTAAATATGACACCTCGAAACTGCGATTTTAGTTATAACATATAATGATATCATTAAATTACAACGTGATTTGAAGTGACGTATTAAATTTAATAATAAAAAACTTATTATATATTATGTAATATAATATTATATACAGTAATATCTCGCATTTGAAAATATGAAATTAAGCAAAATTAAATGAAATTCTAAAAAATAGTATTTTTGTATCGGTTCATTTTTTCTAATTGAGCTGTTTATTTGTATGTGGTTTTAAAGCCCCCGATTAATCCGGTTTTCAACAGTGCATTATCGATTACCTGCACTATGTATTGTTGTATTAATTATTTGCGTTTTTATTTCATATTGTTTCTAATTATTTATGTAAAGCAATGGTTGCTGCAATGTTATTATTTTTATAATTATTCGAGTGATTGCTTTTTAGAAAATTTGTAAATTATGTGTTAGTGACGTTGGATTTTTTTTTTAATTTTTCATTCATCGAAAGAAAGTATTATCAATTCGCTGGTATATGTTTCGGAGAAATTATGAATTTCAAAGAAATAAGTAATTGCTTTAGCTTTTCTCTAAATTTTTATTTTTATTACTTATTTTATAATACAGTAATAAGTGATTATTGTGTCATAAATCATTTTTAAGACTAATTAGACCGTTATTATGAAAATATGGAAACACCTTATTAATTAATAATATATTGTAAAATAAATAATAAACAGGACAGAAAGACATATGGTCAATAGTATTTTAATTTTATTTTTATTATTGTATTAAGATTTTTAGTTTTTGGCATTAACAAGAAATATTGGAAATAATCTTTACTCAATATCCTCATGTATTTTTCTAACAAGTTATGTTTTCCTGCGTATTTTTTACTGTTGTCTATTACATTATATTTAATAAGTTTTATTTTGCAATATTGTATATGAAGCAGCAAGAGCTGTCGGTTTTTAATGTTTATTTTAATTTCCGGAAAGGCGATATGGACTTGCAGAAACGCAATTTAAGGTGTTTTTTTTGCTATTATAATATTTTGTCTTTTCATTATAGAAATAAATATGAAATTTCTTTTATATTTTATTTCAATAACATATGAAATTTGAAATTGTAAAGTTGATTGATTGGCAAAGTTACCTAATTTTGAACATCAAAAAGTTTAATCAATTAGGAGGAAAAATATATAATATATTTATAATAATTTTTCATATAAATCTATATCACATTAATCTAAAGAAAAAAATATGTTGTGTTTGGTCTCACAGATGTGTCAATTTTGTTTTCCGGGAAAAATATGATTTTTTTTTCTATGTAAATGCTTGCTGAACCCCAAAATATCAGTCCTAATTGCTTTAACAGTTTCCAGATAAAAATAAAATGGTGAAATTCATATTTTTTCTTTTGTTACCTGGAACTTCTGAAGTAAGTAAAAGTGTTATCAGGTACAAATAAACGAAAATAAATAACTGGTTTAAGGAAAGTATATATAGTTCTTGTAGTAGCCATCATCACTTACTTGCATTCAGTGTTTAGTGAATTATGTACATTAAATATTAGCAAAATGTGTTATATTAAGTATGATGATGAAGTGAAGAATTATTTTCTGCTATTGGATATGGGTATCGAGGAAGAATTTGAAGAAGAATCCGATGAAGACGAAGGGTTTGAATTCGCCTCAGAAAGTGAGGTAGAGGAGAACCAAGAGGAAGTGGAATATGAGCATTCGGTCGAAGATGATATTATAATTGAAAATGATATAGAGGAACTAAGAGATAGAAATAGTATTTTCTACAGCCCTTTGGAATTTGATATGGAGATCTATGAGGATGAGGAATCTGGACATACTGGTGATCCTGGTGCAATTCAAGTTGAGGAGATTGTAGACTTAGACGACGACGAGATGCCGATCTGAATTATGTATAAAAAGATAATATTTATTTTTTATTCCAGTAATTTAGTTTTGTTACAAATAAAGTATTTAATTTTGAAAAAAATATTATATTAATATAGAAAAATATCTCCATTCGTCATTATTAGCATATATACGAATATCTTGTGAAAGAGTTATCATTTACAAATTTTTCTGTATAAAGAAATACAAAATGTGTTTGCAAAATAGTGTTTGGACTGACATTAAAATTATATAATAATTTATATAATTTTCTAATAATTCAACTAAAAATAGTAGAAAGACAAACTTTTAAAATAATCATATTTATAAATTATTTTCTGAAATTATAGCAGAACCTTGTTTATTAGAATTATTGTAATTTTTGAATAAAAAAGTTAATCATTATACTTTAGCATTAACGAAGCGGGACTTTCACTTTTGCGATTTCTCGCAGAATATATTTGGGCTGAACGTGAGTGGACAAAAGATAAGGGTGATATAGACTAGGTTCCTAATTATGCCCCAATTGCTGTGGGTATTGGATTGGAATCGAGGCCGGTTTATTGAACTGTTGTCTCCTCGTCCCCAGGGTAGATTTTATGGAAGCTAAAAATTTATCGGTCAGGTCCGAAATGTTATATCTATCCAGCTTCCAGATTAGACCAGAATCGATCGTTGATATAAACGTAAATTCTCTTCGAATTTTGCACCAATTTTACAATCTTTGCTGTATAAATTAAATATCTGTTTAATTTTTTTGTTGTGTATATAAGTCCAGACATGCCGATGTGCACGACCTTTGATAGACCTTCGATTTACCTCTAGCAAATATCCCCGAGTCACTGAGTCGAGATTATTCGGTGCTAGTTGGTGAATTGATGGAGGGTATGGACGGGTTTTTGGTGGGACGGTGGCAGGAAGAAAGAAATAGAAAAACAAACCGTAGCCCCCCGTGATTATATTTTCAATCAAGTCCATTACAAAGTTTTTCCAATAAAGTTTGCCGCAAGCGAGGAAATGTGTCAGACGTAGTTCAACTCCAACTCATTGCCTCTACTCCCTTTCCCGTCCCTCGTCAACCACCTACACTTCCTCCTTTCGCATCATCCCTTCTTCTTTCATTATCCCATAACTGCCCCATTTCATTTACTTGGCCAATTTTGCACCCATCCTCACGCACACACAACCACAAACGTGCGCAAAAAACTAATATTCCTTCTTTTTCACCAATTCACTGGCACCACAAAAAAAAAGGGAAATGGAAGAACAACTTTTCACATTCATTAAGTAAGACTTTCTTTTGCTCGCAGATGATAATGAAAATAATCAACTATTAACAAATGATAAAAATAGTAATGATCAAATTTATAAAAATAAACTCACTAATCTAAATTAGCTGGAATTCAGGAAAAAAACATCAAAATACTAACGTAAATTAATATTAAAAAATTCAAATCAAATCAAATTTATAAAAAATATAAAGCGATTGAATGTAATGTTTATCAAATTTAGTAAATGTAGAGCAACAAAATTTAAGATTATATTTTTTTTATTAAAGTCCGTACATTTTATTTATTTAAAAAATATTCATTGTATCTTCGCTGCCTTATTTAATACTATTTATATTAATTGACCAAATGAAAAAGTTTGATTTGAGATCTAAAAATGAAATAGTAAATATTTTAAAGATAGAAAATTTACATTTACTAATCTATAAAATGATAGACGTGTAGTTCCGGGAAGGTCTGATAAGGGTACTACCTGCTTAGGGTATATAGGCTGCAACATATCTGTAACCGTTCTCTTGTCTCTTCTTTTATCTTCTCTTCTGCTTTCCTGTATCTTAATAACATGTAAGGTTCATTGTATTATCTCATGTGTATTCTCTGTGTTGGCTCTTGTGCCTCGGACTCATTATACTGCAAGAACCCTTTGTATCCTATGTATCTCTCTGTTGTGTAATTATCCATGATTTAATCAAATAAAGATATTTTGCAGAAGCTCGTAGTTATGTTTATTAGAGTAAGTCATGGCTAGTTACAATACAGTATGATATAAAGGGGTCTTCCAGTATAATGAGTCCGAGGGCCAACACAATATACTCAGAATACTCACGAGATAATATCGGGAACCTTACAGCCTATTACTACACACAAGGGATGCGGAAGCGAAGACCGGGAATAAGAGGAGAGAGCGGGTAGTATTATTTCAGTTTATTTATTTGGATTGAGATATATTACAATGTCAATTATTTAAAGGTGCATGCCCCTGTAAGCCTTAGCTCTTTCGGCATTAGAGAGCGGGTACAGAAATATTGCCGCTTATATACCCTAACCAGGTAGAGCCCTTATCAGACCTTCCCGGAATACCAGCTGCGGGCTGGAGTGGGGCGCACCGTACTGGGCTTGTAGGTGACGTCATATAAGCGGGCTGGAGAGAGCACCACAATATAATCGAGCATCTCCAAAATATTAATGATATAGCTAAATATCTTCCTCCACCTTTATTGGTCTACTAATTTTGCAAGTCATGCAAAAAATCAAATACATTTGAACTTGCTAAACGATACTTCGATAGTTAAAAAATTCATATTGAATATTGCAAGAACTTCCTCAAAAGCATTGATAAATGGGCTTTGATATTCTTTGGATTACGAGCACATTGCCAAAGTAACAATACATATATATTGGCAAAAGACCCAAAATTTTTCGACAATTTTTTTTAATGTGAGAGAAGTGAAAATTTTCAAAAGGAACTATGACTGGAAAGGAACCGTGGTACTATGTGATTTTAACACACTTCAACCTTTCTGTCACTTTTCTTGCCATCTTGTTGTCTTTCTTTTTTCCTCGTTCTCTTTGCATTCTTTGTCTTCTTCCATGTAGGTGATTGTATACAACAGTTTGCTGCGTTTCGGTCCTCCTATATTTGTCATTAGTCATATAATAGCCGCTGCCGCGCTTTGCCCCTACAGCAATAAATAATTAATGCTTTGGAGATGTTTACAAGTATGTTTATTCGGATAAGTAACGGTACACAGAGAGAGATACAGGATACAAAAGGGTACTTACAAGACTTACATACTTACGGTACTTACATACCGAGAACCTTACTGGCTAACGCGGCGCGAGACAAGAGGACGATAATGGATATCCGGCCGCTTATATACCCTAAGCGGGTATCATCCTTATCTGCCCTTCCAGGTATATCCGCTATGGGCTGGAGTAGGGCGTACCGTACCGTGTTGGTACGTGACGTCATATCCGGGCTGAAGTGAGCGCCACAATGCGAAAAAAGATAAGCTAAAGGAAGCATGAGGAATATTAAAAAATTAAGCTGAAAAAAAAATGGTCGATAGCTATTTTGAGATGCTCGTAGTATATGTGTTTATTAGAGTAGATCATGACTTGTTACAATATTGTGTGATACATAGGATATAAAGGTTACAAAGGTTTCTTACAGTATAATGAGTCCGAGGCTCGATAGCCAACACAGTGACTACACAGGAGATAATATAGAGAAACTTACATGTTATTAAGACACAAGAGTAGCGGAAGCGAGGACGGAAGTGAGTAAAAAAAGAGAGCGGGTACAGATTTGTTGCCGCTTATATACCCTAACCAGGTAGAGCCCTTATCGGACCTTCCTGGAATACCACCTGAGGGCTGGAGTGGGGCGCACCGTACCGGGCTTGTAGGTGACGTCATATTAGCGGGCTGGAGTGAGCACCACAGCTATATCACAATTATGATACTAATAATAATTTTATAGATATTTATTTGTATGATTAGAGGTTTGCATTTTTTTTTCAAATGTTATATTTGTAATAAAATTAGTTCAGCTTAAATAGACTTCGCTTGAATGCATCAACTCCTCATGTAGAAACAAAGTCGTTAGAAGGTTAAGATTCGTTAACGTCGCAGATCTCCACATAAAATCCCATGGGCTTATAGTAGATACCTTGTATATCTCTATGTAAAATGTCTCCATCCTCATCAAATATAACTTCTTCATCACGATGCTCAAATTCTACTTCTTTGTCGTTTCCCGGCATCTCACTTACGGAGTCGTCCTGTTCGAACACCTCTTCGCTGTTGCTTTCCAAAACCTCTTCGATGTTGCCTTCAAATACCTCTTCAATGTTGCGTTCCAACACCTCTTCAGTGTTGTCTTCCAATTCCTCTTCGTAATATTCTAAAAATTCATCTTCGGAATCCAAACCCAGTGCTTTCTCCCAATTTATAATTTCATCGTCAAACTTAAGGTAACACATTTTGACAATATTAAATGTCTATACTTCACCGTATACTGAATACAACTAACTGTGTATGGTTTATCGAAGTTGTATTTATATATGCATTTTGCAGGTATTTGTAAATTTATTTTTTATTAGGGTAATAAATCCCTTTCCTAAACCAGTGGTAATTTTCTTCTGAATTTGTATATGGCAGGTAAGATATGTAAGATTTGATACATTAGAAAACGTAAATTTCCATTATTGTTACTTATATATTTCCAAGATTTCCAAAAGCAATAAATGTTGCTCAAACTGCATGAGCTGTAGTTTACTTGTTGTAATAAAGTTATATTTTGTGGAAATGTGAACAAAATACTTATGATTTTGTCAAGTAGTCAGTTGTGACAGTATTAAGCAGTATCAATCAATTAGTTTATTAGTTTAGCAGTTAGTCTATTCAATTGGCTGCTTCATTAAAACAGGTAAAATATTGTGGTATTTAAGATACTCCTTCGTTAATCAACGTAGGCAATCAGATACAGGATGAATTGATTCAAGATATAGAGTACAATATGTTGCTCAGGTATTAAAAATTATTACTATCAGTATTATTTATACAGATTTTAGAAATTAATCATTGGTCTTGCAATATAGATAGAGTGAAATTAAGTTTAATTATAAGAAAATTTTAATGCAACAAAAACTTACAAAACTTCTCTGTATATTTTGTTTTGTTTTATGATGTTTAGTATTGATACATCTGCCTCTTTTATACAATTTGAATTCACTATTGTGTACGTCAATAGTGTTATCGACGTTACAAGTGAAAATATGTAGTTTTTGGTTATCAAAAAAAGTTAAAAAATACAATTCCTCTCACTCTTTTCCATTTATTTTTGGGTCGCATTTGGTTTTTGTTTCGTGTGCTAAACAACACCCATTTTTGCGATATTACGTGCATTTTCGGTTGTTTCCAGTGCAACATCGATTTCACATAGACAAACGCATGCACACGACTTCTCTTTCATTACCTGCAACCCTTTTTTTTATCTCTCTGTCTCTCTCACTCCCAATACTTTTTTTATGCACGTACTCCGGTGGCCCTATTAAATTAAAATTGAGCCTTTTGCAAACACAATTTCAAATGGCAATATGCTCATAGCGCACGATGCTCGTTATACAGGTTTTTCGTTAAAATATTTTTTGTCCTTATTTGTTTGAATTCATTCCGAAGCGTTGGTGACTCGACTTGCAGGCAATTTCATCGCCGGTATTAAAGGTAAACGGATTGTGCTAATTTAAAATGGCACAGCGCTGTTCTACATTCGGACATATAGAGAGAAGGCAGGAAATAATAAGAGAAACATTTCTAACTAGAAAAAAGACATAATTTATAATTTCGTTTATGAACTTCTATTTTTTTTTTCAATATGACATTTAAACAAAATATTCTGTCAACACTGCAATTTAATATTGAATGTTATATTAATAATGTTAATATTATTATAAGATCAGAGTGAGAATAAAATGCGATCGTCAATCAATATATATGAAATTGAAAAAAAAAACGAAAATAGTTAATTATGAGGATATTAAACAAAACATAGTTTATTACTGCTTCTTTCTTCAACTGGATTATAAAATTAGTGGCGAAAACTGGGCGATAGTCTAGTATATATTCTACAGCAGCGCTTCCCAACCTTTTTGTTGTTATCAAATATAATAATCTATAACAGCGTTTCTCAACCTATTAATTGCCACCAAATATTGGGTCACGTTAAATGTTTGATGGTCATGAAATTACACAAATTTTAAGTTGTATATAATTGGGTTGCAGTACCATCACAAACAAATTGGTTGTAATGATCTTGATGGTATTTATATATAATTCAATACAATAATTATAATTGAACTTTGAAAATGTTTTAATACCTATTGCATGCATAATGAAAATAGTTTACTAATAAACTATAAGATATGATTACTCTATGCTCAATAGCTCGTTGTAAAGTATTTTTGATTTTACACAATTTTTGTTCGTTTGAAATTATGTTATTATATAATTTTGAATATATATTATTAATAATTTTTTTTAAATAATTAAATAGAAATATTATAACATAGTTTTATATAAAAATATGTATTAATAATTTATAATATAATCATATTTACACCTTAAACTATTATTAGAAGAATAATATTTATTGCAACAATAAAAATACAAAATAAAAACTTAATACAATAAAAAAACATAGGTCTTGTTATTTTATTAATTATTATTAAGTAATAAATTTGATTATACTAATAAATTATGTAAATGTGATGTGTTGAATGCGTCTTCTAGCCAACATTCATGGTCTTTCCGACTTTATAAACTATTATATACATCAAAAAATGATTTACATTGCAAAATTTTGAAGGAAATAATATCATATTATTACTAATGTTGTCAAATATTTTGACTATTTATAATTATAGTAATTTAAATTTATGGTTACTGATATATTTCTTATGAATTTAGTAAAATGTTCATGACAAATTATTATACTATGGATTACATATCATTTGTTTGTTATAAATTTTCATCAGTTCCTCGCTTTGACACATTATGACAGCTGTCATTTCTCATTGACTCATCTCATTAAAAAGTTAATGCAACCTAGTGTTGGGTCGTGACCCATGAGTTAAGAAATGCTGATCTATAGTATTACGTATAAATGTTGTATCTTTTTGTAATTATTATACGGGATATAATCTGATCTGACTTATTTTAAAAGTCAATTCGTTTTTAAGTATTTTGAGATTTCAGTTTATTAATTAAGTAGTTTTTAATTATAAAAAAAATGATACTTTAGAAATTATAAAAAAATAATTAATTAAATTATGATCACGTTAATATTTGTATTGCATCATTTTTAATTAAAAAGTATTTTGAGTAATTAATAACATTCGGATTAATTGAAACCACATAAGTATAATATGTTTTTGCAACTAAAATATCTTGTAATCAACAAAAAAATATTAGATAATTTTGTTGGATATTCGAGGATTGAAGATTGAAACCTCATAAATAATAGTTTTATTGTCCTTCTGCAAATTAAAAAAAAGAACTTTTGTGGTTGCTGAGCTCATCGATTCATTTAAGCTAGACATCAAGTTACCAAATATTTTTTATGAAATAGAATTTTTTGGTTTTTTTTTTTTTTTTTTACAAATAAATGAATGTTAGTATAATAGGTGGAAGACCTATGGTCAGTTAGTCTTCATGGTTTATTTTTGTTACGATTAGAATTATAAAAGCGTATTTATTTTTTATGAGTTTTGAAATAAAGGTTATTATAATTAATTAGAATATTGATTAATATTAAGATCATATAATGATAATTAGTCCTTTTATAATTAAGCTAGTCATCAAATGATGTTCGAGATAATATTTGTGGTGGATGCGCCGTGTAGTGAACGTCTGTATCTCTTGTCTGCGTCTAATTGGTGCGCCCTCTCGTGGGAGCGATTCCATTTATTTATTTATTGTACTCTATTCTCTCGAGCTTTTTCTGTTCTTCTTTGTTTGTTTTTTTTTTCGGGAGGTGGGTGTGATGTAACCCTGCACCGAGGGTGGGCTACAAATGAGGGGCGAGGGAGGCGGTGGCGGTGTTACGAGGATGGATGCTGCGCGCACTCCCCGGACCCGTTCTTCGTTTAGGATCTCCAGTATCTCACGGACCCCGGGATCGTAGGGATGTCGCTCGTCCTGCTCCTGGGCAACGCCCACTAATACGCCGCCGGGCACACGAAAAAAGAAATACGAGAAACGCGATTCGAGCAGTGTGTCGTGCCCTAAAAACAAATCGGAAACAATTGCGTCCACTTCAATTGTTCGGGTCGGAAAATACAAAAACTGTACACAGATAGCTAAAACAAAAAAGGAAAAACAAAAAGGAAGTTCTAGAGGAAAGAACCAGTGCCGCGCAGCGCTTTTTTTTACATCATCCGTTTGACTGTTTGTTTTGACTTCGCTTTTGTTCCGTCGCTATGGTATACGCAATGAGGAAAGGATGCTTCTCGGAATTGTTCTACTGCTCGCTGCTCGTCTTATCCGTCTTCCACTCAGGTAAAAGACACGAAGCAAAACAAAAAGTCGAAAGGAACGAAGAAGAAAGGAAAATATCCGTCGGAGGGCTTACCATTCCCATTCCTCGATTCGATTATCAGAGCGAGATTTACCGCGCGACTTTAGCTTGGATTTTGGGGTTCGATAATAAATCGAGACCAATAAAATTATCTATCGGATTACGTTGGCGACTTATTGCAAGAATTTTGCTGTAAATATATAACGTGGTATATTATACTAAATTCACTGATTTAAAGTCAATTAACATCTATATAAAAAAGTATAGGTATATTTATTATAATAATTATCAATTGTATTAAAAAAACAGTGAGTAATGAAATTTTTTGCAATAATAAATAAATAAATATTTCATTAATTATAGTACGATTAAATATTAAAAAAAAACTTCACTTAATAAATGCATTGTGGATTAGAAAACTCAGCTTTTTGATAACTGGATTACCATTGTACGCTATCAACTTACATTGTATTTCATCGTAATCTCCTTCCTTTTGGAAATAAGCCCTTGCAGGCCTTCGTAAGCAGATGTCGGATATTCTACATAACTGTTTACATTAGCTGCCTTACGGTCATACTATAATAACTTTCCATTAAAACAATACAAAAAATTCTAAACAATATCATTAATTATACAATTAAGTGACAATTACTTGAAAATACGTACCACTAATCGACAATGCGACTAAAAAGTACATCGAACAGATTGAGCAATTATCGTCGTTATTGTGCGGCGGACCGAAATCATACGACCGACGTTGCACATTTCTATAACAAAATCATTCAATTGAAACTGTAACTTCACTAAAGCCAAAAAAATAGTTAAAAAATAATATCTTTTTAACTTAATAGTTTTTTTTATATAAATGCACATAATATCACCACTATCAAAATAAATATATAACGAAATATATTTGGATTAGAAAAAAACATATAATCTGAATTACGCTGAAAATATGAAAACTAATAAAAATGCTTGAGTTGATAATATTTTGGTTTATGACGAACAGTTTTTTATTATATTTTCTTAATATGTAAAGTATTTTCATGTCTCCACCAATTTGTAGTTTTAAAAGCTGAAAATACTCATATCACCAAATTGTTTTTATATTATTTAAAAAAAAACCTCTTACAGAAACTTGACCTAGACCACTGGATATGAAAATACCCATATAACAAAATTGTTTGTATATATTTTTAAACATAAAACCTTAGGGCAACTTCACCTAACCTAACATTTTGGATAAGAAAATAAATTCGTCTATAAATTATTGAGATGTATTTCTAAAATAAAACCAAAATCAATACATGCAAACCAAAAAGAGACATTGAGATAACGTGTAGTCATGCGTTATCTCTCTCGCACCCACTGAAATACCAAAACTACTTGTTAGTGGAATTACCAATTTCCCTTTTAATTTAGTGCAATGTGCACTAAAGAAGGTTATATATTATTTTAAAATATTTAATATAAGCGCATTTTTTGTTTTTACTGAGCTCGCTCGCTCGCTCTAGCAATCAAATTTATTAACTATTAAGTTTTAATTTCTAATAGCATTTGTTACAACATTTAATAGATAGCGATCATTGTAAATAATCGTGTGTGCTTAGTGATTTATCTTTAATCAACCTATTAAAAACGTTTTAAAAAATCGTTTCTCAAAAGCGATCCTAAATTAAACGGTATTAGAAATATATATAAAACTAAAAAGTTATTTTTCCGGTTCGCGTAAAAATACTTGGATATTTTCATGTCCGCAGTAAGTTTTGGTTTGAGAAACACTGCTTTCGCAGCATTTTATACTAGTTATGCATTTATAAACAGTTCGTTAGATTTATATTAGAAATGTGTCATCCACCTAAGTACTTTCCGCGCTATACGTTCCTTAACTTTAGTCAACTACAAACAATCGAGTAATGCACCTTTTTTATTCTGAAGTAATTTTCTGTATTATTTATTATTTTTCATTCAGTCTTTATACGTTTTATTTTCTTACGAATGTTTGTGACAGTCTAAAATGTATACAATTTAATTTGAAAGAAAGTCTATTCTCTCATGTCTTTCACACAAACAACTGTGTTATGTGTACCGAAAAAAAAAATTCAAGTGAAGAAAAAGCTCTGTAAACAATCACTTCGATGGAATCGCATAAGTACGTTTTGTAATGAAAATACAAAAGCGTTGCGAGCGGCAGTATTCGGAGGAATTGTGTTTTGATTTATTTTATTTTTTAATTTTCTTGCGAAGGGGTTGAAAGCATCGCGGAAGGTCGTCCGCAGGGATGGGCGGTGCCGATTCCATAAATTGCTGATGATTCTCGGCGAGGGTGTTTTTGATGAAAACTTAATTGGGCCCGGAGCGAATCTTCTCCCCCTTTTCCATCGACGCTCGTCATGGGATTACGCACATCAAAAACTAAGACGACGAGAGAAGTAAATAGGAGCTATCGCTCGTTTTAGAGATACTGGCGAAACTAATTTTACAGAGATTATGTAATCTGATGCCGGTTCGTTCATTCTCCAAGTGCAGCTTAACTGCAGGTTTAATCGTGAAAAAGTTGATGTGGTCTTTAAAAAAAAATGTAGTTAGAGATTGGAAAATTATTCATTTAATTACTTTTTCGTCCGCTTTTTCATTCCCGTTCATTATTGTAGACCTTATAAATAATTTATAATATTTATATTTTAGTAAAAAATAAATTCTTATCTCAATTAAAATGATGTTTTTAACGAAATTGCTTTGTTAATCAGAGATGATAAAATATATGGTTAAAATAAATTAAATGATATATTTATTTTATAAATACAAGCTTAATATTACATACCTAAAAAACATAAAATTTCTATATTTTAAAATGAATCTAATATTGATTAGTTATTATTGAAAATACTATTTGAATAAAGTAAAATACTGATTTAAAACATTGTGAGTTACCATTAATAAAGTATGAAATTAAATTAATTTCAACAATTATATCATAATATTTTATGTTTTCATGTCAGTAATTCCAAAAATTGTTTATTTCCTTTTCAGTAAAATCTGAAATATTGCTTGCTTACTTGAATATAACGTATATGTAATAATGTATATTGTGCTAATAAATTATTATATTAATTACAACATATTTTGTTGTACAAAAGAATTTGAATGCATGGTCAATTTTTGATAAACTAAGCTATATATACATCTACAAGAATAACTTGCTTACTGATTGGGGAACTTTAGACCGCATACAGTACAGAGAAAAAACATTTATGTTTAAGAAATAATTTTGTGTACTTACTTTTTAGAATTTAATTTATATTTGTCAAATATTTTTTTATATATTTGTGCATTTAAATGAAAAATAATTTATTGTTCATTATTTAATGCTAATATCAGTTGAAAAAAAAAACAAAAAATCTACATAATTTATATTGTTTTAGTCATAATTTCATAACGTGCGGATGTTAAATGACACTTATGAAAAATAAAGTATTTTCAAATATATACATAGGGCGACTAATAGCCGAATGGTTAAGTCACCCTACCCACGATCGAACCGTCCTGGTTCTAATCCTGGTCAAGGCCCTATCGGTGCCTGCAGGAATAGGGCTATCGTTCATCACAGATGGACAGTCAAATGAATGAGATTCAGCATATGGACCTTCAGCCAGTCGATTGACAATGACAATGTTAAGGATACCAGCAGATTCACAGTCAAAGGAAATAATAGAATCGCAGATCATCAATATTCTACTAAATTTAACCTACAAGACGACAGCCAACCAACAAATTAAAAAAAAAGTCATCATAATGGTAACTATACACCAGGAAAGATTATCCATTTAATGTCAACCGCGATCGTAAATTTACTCAATGTTCACATTGATGAACAGATTGTGAATAAAATTATACGACATAAAAATATATATATATACATAATTATTATTTCAAGATATAATTATTTTAATATAATATTTTATTAAAGGAAAATTCTGTGAGTTTCATCAAAGTATAAAATTTAATGAGTAAAATATTATATTCAATTGTTATTTACATATACGTAGTAGCATAGATGCATTCAATTATGTTTATTATTTTAGCTTGGAGATATATTTATAGCATGTAGATGGGAATTACATTAACTCTGAATTAATACAATTAATAGATTTGGGTTAAAACTAATCTTTAAAATGTTTATTTGTAATTTTTGTTTTCCATATTTTGTATTTCTGTTGAGTCCTGCGCATCAATTTATGAAAAATGAAGTAATTACTTGTCACCAAGGAAATGGCGTTACTGACACGATTTGACTAGGTACATAGACAGCTAGTGCCATTTATGAGTAAATTCCAGTTTTATATTTACATACCTGGTACTTCGCAATCCGGATTCACTAAAGTCCTTTCAAAACAAACTAAATTTTAATTCAGCAAAATATTCATAAATTTTAAAATGTAGTACAAACATATCTTTTTAAAGTTTTTTTTTGTTTTTAACTAAATCCTCGATTAGTACGGTTTCAAACAGTCCGAAAATCGATTATCCATACTATGGGAGGTATTACTATATTTCATACAACATACTTAAAGATTCAATAGATTATATTATATTGTTATACTACACTTGAAACTAAACTCTTATAAAAATAAAGTATTTCAAATCATACACAACATTTTCATTTAATGTCTAAATATTTGAAAATGTAATTTTAATACAGGATTATTATTATTTTTACAATAATAAACTTGTGACCTTCATACGACCATTAAATTTGAATTTAGTAAATTATTAGATTTCAATTTTATTTTGTAATATAGTTTATTACATTATATAAAAAAGATTTTTTTTTGCAAAACATTTAACCATACTGATTCACTTTCCTTTAGTAAAGTCAACAATTTTCTGTAAATTAAATTTAGTTTGTATTGGAATTTTTTAACCTGACTATAGGAATCCGGACTGATTGAAGCCGGACTATAGGAGGTATTGTTGTATAGAAATATAATATATGCTGTGGTGTCCAAGTTTGTGGAGTTTTATATAAGTATATAAGTTGAATAAAATTACAATGCCAGGCTTTCCTTAAATTAAGTTTTTATAAAAAACACTGAAATTAATCGAACGATGCAAAGTTTTAAGCACAGTACTTATATTTTATAATACAACATTTTAATTAATTTTAGTCCGTGATAAATATTGTTTATTTTCTATTTAATTTTATAGAACAAAATAAAAGATTTTAAACTTTGATTGAAAATACTTTTTTCTAATAATAAATAATATTAGAAATTAACAAAAAAATATTTACAGTATACAGATTTTCCTCGCAAGTGCACATTCTCTATAATCCAGTTTAAAAATGTCAAAACAAACTAAATTTGCATTGTGCAAAATAAATAACAAATATTAGTACACATTGTTTTTAAACTCAACGACAAAGTAGTTCCATAATCTTCAAGGGTGAGATACTTGGAAATGCACAATGGGACTTGGAAAGACCATATACAGTCAACTACAAATAAAAGTTAAAAAGATATATTGGTTGCTGCGCACAAATTGAAGAACAAGTTGCTATTGTACAAAGTCATATTAAATCCAGTTTGGACATAGAGTATCCAATTATGGAGAACAGCAAGCTCAACTAATATTAAAAAAATGAAGTATTCCAATCTAAATGTATTAGAAGAATCGCACCATAGTTCATCACCAATAAGAGACTGCACCAGGACTTTGGAATAAAAACAGTGGAAGAGGTTGTCAAAGATTTCTCTAAAAAATATACGAATAGGCTTGATTCGCATACGAACCCGTTGGCGGCCAGCCTTCTGGATAACGGCGTGACAACAAGAAGATTAAATCGCTTCAAGCCCTAGGATCTCCAATTTAGATTTAAGTAAAGAATAAATAAATAAATATTATATACAAACGTAATGGAATGGTGCCAATGGGCAGCAACTTCCTAATGTCCATAGCGAACAGATTTGATAAATGTTCAGTAGAATAAAATATAAACTGATAAAAAAAACAAAATTATTTTTTAGACATTAATTTCTTTAATTTTTTTATTATTTAAAATTATTCATGCGGTTTTTATTTCAATTTTTGTCTTTAATTATTTATGATACTTTCTAACTATTTAAATGAATGTTGTTGTTATAGATTAATTATTAATTACATATAGTTAATTTTCTTTGACGTTTTTAGTTCCGTATGTATGTTTATTTATATACATTTCTAAGTAAGCTAAATTTTATTAATTATAACAGATTTCTTCGTATATAAAAATATTTTTTATTTGTGTATAACATACATCCGTGTTTACGGGTTTAATTAGTAATGTTTATATATAAACTTACCTATAAATAGATATATTAATAACGCAAGTTAAAATTAGGTCAAACATTTCTTTGATTAATTTTCTATTTAGCTTAGGAGATTTCCTTTATAATTACCCTACTATGAGGAAATCCTTGTGTATTGTGTGAATGTGAATGGTGTTAAGTCTAGTTACACAATGTACATCTCCGATTTACTATTCAATTAGTCCCGAGTTGACAATGATTTGGTCGTCCATTGAAGTGGTATCAGCAACTTCTCTAAGGGTTCAAACATTCATTTACATATGTCTATATCCTAGATATTTTGAAATAAGACAACTCAAACTGTCACATATCAATATCATATATATCGTTGAACCTTTTAATATAGAATATAAAGAACTTTTTATCTATAAAATACATTTTTTTTATTGTGTCGTATAGTATTTAATAGTATTTATTTTTAAAATCCATTCTGTGAACATTAAGAAAATTTTATGGCGATTCACATTTGTTTTTTTTTGGTAAACCAATGGATGTTTTTACCATTATTTGCTACTTTTTAATAAAGTATTTTTGACATTTTACACAGCAATCATTATTTGCACAGCGTTTCGTAATTATTGATTTTTTTTTCAATAATTTAATGCGACGTCTCCGGTGCCTGCAAACCGTTTCGAGCGTTCGCGAGAAACAAAAAAAAACTTAAATCAGAGACTTGCGAAAAGCTGATTAAAGTAGCAAGTAATCTGTCCGATAATTAATAATTATATTATTTATTTGTACACACAAGATTGACAATGTTTTATACATGCGACCCTTTTTTAAATAATATTAATAATTATTATATTAAAAATAATTACTTTTAAATTATATTTTAATAATGGGAAATATAAAACTTTAATCGATATTTAAGATCAGTACCGCTCGTGATTATGAAAATATAACTTCTAATAAAAAATGATACTAAAGTGTTTCAAGATGAGACATTATTGGAGAACTTCGAAGTTCTGTATATCATATAATCTTTCGTTTATCTAAGTTTAAGTTGAGGTAATTGATATTAAACTATTAAAGAAAATAATGCAACTGATATTGATCCATATATTATAAGAAATATTTCAAAGAATAGATTGCAATAAAAAATACTTTGTTTTGTTGTTTAATAGTAATAGTACTTCGACTGTTAATATTTAAAATTGAATGAGTATTAATTTGATGGCAAATTATGAGTATATGTTAAAATATTCAAAAGTTGGTTTATTTTTATTTGCGATTATTGTAAAAAACAGATTATTGGAAGGTTTTTTTTATACATTTATAATTATTGCGACTGACAATAATGTCTAATGATTCTATATCTCTTTGAGTTGCAGCTTAATTATTTTATAAAAAAAAAATAATTTACCTGTATTTGTAAGTGTATATGTACATTTCTTATTTTAGTCTATTTACTTTTTATTATTAATTAATGATGTGTGAAATTTAGTTAATAATGATAATCACCTTTTGTCGAATCATTCTTTATGGTGTTAATATTGGATAAGCTATTATTAGCAATTATTTTATAATATAAGGTTTCGAACATTTTAAAACAAACTAAATTTTAATTTGGAAAATTAAAGTAAATTATAAAAATTAAAATTAAATTATAATATTTTTTTATGTATAATGTTCTTTTTTTATTTGTCTTGACTGTATCATTTTCCAATAGTCCAAAAAATTGGTCGGTACCAATTACTCGTACTATTCGTCGTGTCCAGAGAAATATTTGAAAACTTTTTGTTGGAAAGAAATTTGTTTGAAAGGAATTTGTTCCTGGAACCATTCGAACTATAGTAAAAATGCCAATTATCCGTGTAATTCAGGAACGTTAAAGCACGGTTATATTTTCCTGGGAATATATAGTGTCGATACCAGGGAATTATCGTTCGAGACTAAAGAAATTTAAAATAATTTTGAAAGTGTTGCGAGTTGCAAAGTGCTAAATGAATTATGACTTTATTGAAATATCTACATAAGCCAGAAACTTATAAAGCTGGAGAAGATATTGTTTCTGGTTGTTCAAAATCAGACATGATTTCATTTGCTGAATGTTTAGTTAAACGTTCAATCAATACGGGCACCCTTTTTTTTCAAAATGGAATAATCAGTTTAATTTTAAAATAAAGCTATGTGACATGATGTACAGGCGGGCGACTAGAAATACTTACGCGGTTGACCTGCGGTAAACTTTGGTAGAAAATTAAGAAATAGAATTTTCAAACTTAAAATTAATATTTCAATATACATAATATAAATAATATATTATTATATTTCCGTTTTTTATAATTTTCTTTTTGTTAAGAATATATCAGTTTATTTTTGTATTTAATGCAATGTAAAATATCATATAGAATGAATAAATTAGTTATAAAACACTATTTTTTTAAAATAATTATTCTTTATATTTACAATAGTATTTTGATACTTAGTTCCAAGTAATCGACGAATAATTAGTTTATCCAGATTTTTCATTTTTGACCGTCGATATGAAGATCCAGTCAATAAAAATATGTATTGAATGTTTGAAGAAAGTTAGACCATATATTTTTTATTTAATTATAATAATACATTTATTATATTTAAGAAGTAATTTCACAATTAAAATACTGATTGAATAGGAAGAAAATGAAATAGAATAGTGTAGTTGTATTGTATTCTATAATATTATGTTAGTATATTCATTATTGAAGTGCTTAAATACAAATAGAATATTGATTACAATTCAAAAAAGTAAAAATGCATACCAAAAATATTATAACAACGTAAGGTTTCTTTTGTTTGTTATATAGAAAGAAATACGTAAAAAATAATTTTAAAAAAATAACCGCAAATGAAAAATGTTGAGTTGTTGACTCGGTTTAACTCAGAGCAGATTTAAATGATGGAATACATATTTTTTTTTGTATGTTAGCGAAATGGAATAAGTTGAGGGCGTTTATTTTTCTTTACGCTTAAATAAAATAAATTTCGGACGAAAAAAAAAACGTTTAGCGATAAAACGGAATTTTATCGCAACGAAAGTTTTTTTGTAACCCACATATATTCGCATACACAAACATACACAAAGTCGAACATATATATGAATGGCGCCCTCTGTGCGTGAAACTTCCACACAATCTAATTCCGCTTTCTTCGTTCGTTTTTTTTCCTCGCTTCATGCTACTTTTTTTACTTTGTTTTTAATGAATTTTTCCTTGGCGTGCGAAATTCTGTTCGAGTGTGGAGGGAGGCTGGCGCCCCATAATGAACCACTAAAGAGTTTGCCGAAGTTGGCTTAATTTCGGCGATAACGGAATTCCGAAATTTACTGTGCGTCTACCGGCGCCCCCCAACGCTTCTCCTGTCGACCCAATCTTTTTCCCCTTCCCAAAGTTCCACTCATTCCCCCCAACAAAAGCCGACCACTCTTACAGCGCAGTTTGCTGCCTTTAAAATATTTACGTCTAATCCAATTCTGTTGTGATTAATTCCCGGAATTCAATGTGCGAATCGCTATCGGCGCTCGCTTTAATCCTTTTCCTTCCGTTCCATTCCGCTTCGTTCCGAACATCGCACTTAAATTGTTTCATTCAAATGTACCTCCACAATCATAAACTTTGCGAACAAATGTCAGGACAATTTCGTCGACGCTAAAATTAATTCCCTCTCTCCTGATTCATGCAATTTTTTGGTCACCATTTCCGCAGCGTTCGGATCTTATTCTCCCACTTTATGATACATTTCGCTGTCTCGTGAATTCACAGAAATATACCTTTTATTCATTTTATTATTTATATATGTGCATATGTATTACATTGCTTCTACGGTATGGAATAAGTTAGGTATTCCATACCTAAGGTAGTTTGAAGATTCATATCACATCGAGACAATGGCCATTTATAAACTGGCCGATTTTTTTTGATGAATAGATCAACTTTCAGCGTTTTATTCTACCAAAATAAAAAGACATTTTTATCATATTTTTTTTCTTGAATTCTAATTAATTGTAATTAGGAATAGTGGAAAATTACTAGTAATAATAATTACTTATTAAAGTACAACATTATCTCGCATAGTTCGACTAATTAGTTGAGCCAATATCCATTATTAATTATTTTATAAAAATATGGTACATTGCGTGTACCTCTAGATAAAGGATTTAAATTATTGGAGCTTAAACAAATTTCTTTTGTAACTGAAATCTAAATTCAGATAATGTTCAAGATATTCAAACAAAGACCTTTTAATATAAATAAGATTACTATATACAGTATTATTGGGTCTATTCTCCGTCAAGACAAATGGTAGAGAAGTGGTTTGCTGATTTTAAACGTGCCAAAATTCGGCACATGTTGCACAAAACAAAAAAAGTCCACACAATGGTTATGACCGATCGTAAATTGAAGTTGCGTGAGATAGATGACACTCTGAAGATATCAGAAGGCAGTGTATTCACACTCTTTCATGAACATTTGATCATGAGAAATCTTTCGAATGATTGATGACTCCGAGCGCTGTTTGGAGCTGTTGAAGCGAAATAACTTTCGCGTTTCATGCGGTATAAAACAATGGATGAAATCTGGATACACCACTTAATACAGTCAAATCGGTCGTCACCTGAGTGGAAACCGTATGGGTGGGTGTAGGGTGAAAACCGTATTTTGTGGACAAAGATGACTTATCTATTTTAATATCTCAATTTGGGAACTTTCTTTAATATTCATTTATTATTTCGTTGCCAACTTTTTGTTTCGTTGCCAACGAGAAATCAACTAATCTTAGAGATTTTCCATTTCTAACGAAGCACAAAAGTTCTCGCAAAGATTGTTCAGAAAATTAACGAAAACCAGTTTCTATGCACCACCGAAAGTTACAAGAAACAAGAGTTTTCACCTGTTCACAGTTTAAAGTTGTTTTTTTTTTGTTTTACCTCCTTTTTTTATTGCTGTATTTGAGGAAGCGCAAGCGAAACCCCGGAACCGTTCGATTCGCGAGGCTAAGGTAAACAAAACTTAATGCTTAACAAGTCTTGTGTTATTCTTTTATAAAACTCGGCAAATACCAAAAGTTTAATTGGGAAAGTGTCCTGAAATTGCGTTTGTTGCCAAAAGGAATCTTACCAACGAACAGTTATCCTCTTTTTATTTTTTTAAATATACAGTTACATCCAATGAAAAATTCACCAACCGTGAGCAAATCCAATGAAATATGTATGTGAAGTATATATCATTACGTAGCCAATTATTTCAATTCGAGCATGCTGAAAATTGTATTTAATATGTATCTGTTTGTTGGATTACGATGAATACAAATTTATAATTGGCGATGCTTCAATATAACTGTAATTCAAAAAAAAATATATGTAAATAAAACAAAAATTGTATTACGAAAAATATTTCTGTTTGGATTCGTGTTCGGATTGTAATAAATTTCGTCGGATTAAATTAGTTTTTGTCGTTTTTGGTTCGCTCGATTTCAATAACAACAAAAAGTATAGATCGGACAATTTTTTCCGAATGGCAGTTACAAAAATCCTATATCGTAATGCGATTGGAATCCTTGAAAACCCTTGAATTCTTTATTAATAATTTTCGCTATTTGTTGGAATGTTGCAGAGGCAGTGAAGTTGACTAATCTGAGCGCGCCGGCCGTAATAGACTTCAGGGATGAGTTGAGACTCGAGTGCCAATTTGACATGGGCGACGAGCAGCTCTATGCAGTGAAATGGTACAAGGATGAGCAGGAATTCTTTAGGTAAGATGCCCATATTAAATTCGTCTTTTACAAGAGGAGTTAATCACATGATTAGTTTTTTATGTTTACTCGGATGAAACGAGGAACTGCTTATTTTCAAAGTTATTTGTAGGACTTTCATGTAATATTATTTCATCACTACTGTCGTGTACTATTTAATAAACTAAAATAGTTTTAATAAACCCGGCGAATCCACCAATACAAAGTAATGTTTGTAAATTAAAATATTTTTGGTATTATAATCTACAATTTAAACTTGCAACAGATACTTGCAAAATATGTTTAGAATGATAAATGGATTTATATTAAATTTATGTTTCTGGGGTAATATATTAAACCATAAAAATATATATGTAAACTGATTTATTGCATGTCGTTTTATAAATTGATAAAATATCGAATGGTTAAAAAAAGTTTTCATGATAAAGGTCTTGGTAGAAAATAAATTACTAATTTAGAATAGAAATGCAGTTTATTAGCAAGTATTAAAGGTATAGTTTAGCAGAAAATCATTGACTATTTTGTTTCTTAGACATAGTTTTTATATAACATGTTAATATGCTAATTTTAACACACAACTCTAAATGTTCAGTACTAAAAAATGTGTAAATATTATTATTTATTATACCTATAATATTATAATACCTATATATTTACTGCATTATATACAGTTTATTATATACAGTATCGTATTTGGCAACATATATAAGTACTTATGGCATACGTGCCAATTTAAAGTTAGAAACATAACTAATGTAACAGATTTAGTCTCTGAGTTTGATAGCATCTATGGAAGATATTAATTTGTTTATGATATAGTAAATGAAAAAAAACATAATGATATGATATATATTTACTTACTTTTTCGTATTTCTCTTATGTAATTTTTCTAATTATTGAAATAAATATTGTTATTAATTTTATACAATTACAATATAACGTAAACAATAAATAAAATATTAGTAAAACAAAGTATTTTTTAGTTGAAAATTTTGTGTTCAAAAGGGCAATTAACAATAATCTATTAAGTTTCAATGAAAGTTTTATATATTAATAAAAAAAAACATATATACTTTTACTTAATAAAAATGCATAATTAATTGAAAACATTAATTAGTAAATATTATTAGAATTTTTAAATTTTAATATCAAACAATCTGATAAAACATTTTTTGTTCGTTGAATTTCGCATCAGTGCGATACATTGCCATGAAATATTTCTAAATGATAAAAAATCTAATTTGCACATTAATTTTGACGATGAAAATTGGAATGCAAAACTCTCTTACTTGACAGACATCTCTCCATTCTAAATCAACAAAATAAATATATTATTTTTTCGATGCGAGAAAAAATAATAAAGGAAATGTATTTGAAAAAATACAATCGAAATTTTGTTTTTAATTAAGATTTAAAAATCTTCAAAAAAAAAATTAAGAATAAGAGGTATGTTTTTGACCTAATAAATAATAAAGCATACTGAATATAAAGTAATTATCATTACAGTATATTTATTAAATTAATAATATGTATTCAAACAAATAATTGAAAATATTGAAATCATAATTAAAGATAAAATAATTAACTGTTACAAATGGCTATAATGAATTAGTAAGTATAAAGAGAGATTATGCTTAAATATTTAAGGGAAATACTTTATTCAAACATATTTTGTAAATAATGCTGTAAATTGAACCTTCTTACTGAATGATATTTTTTTAACATGTACAAGGGAATTGTGAGATTCAATTTGAAACCATTATCAAAGTACAAAGAAAGGTTTTTTAAATAAAAGAAACACAAGAAAAACATTCAATTTAAACGGTATTTTCAAACAAAGGAGACATCAAAGCGACTTTTTTTAACAGCATTTTTTCTTATAGGGTTGCACTTAGCATAAATAAATATACCAAAATATTATGTGTGTCCAAATAATCATATTGTTGGACGGTCGATAGTCCATTGGCCTCTAGATAATTCACGGTATTTAAGTAGTTCTATCGTTGTGGAGTCATAGTGGGGTTTATGAATATGAAATATATATTTTCTTGAACAGTTGATTAATTGAAATACTGATCTTATTGACTTCTCAACTCAGCCAAGTGTTGATCTCATGAATTATCAACTAACAAGTATATTTCTTTCTTCAGTTAATGATTAGGAATTAAGTTCTTCATCGGCGCACCAATTAAGAGATTATCTTCTTGTATTGATCCTCTAAGATTAAACTTGAATGTATAAAAAAATAATCATCTTAGAAAAAGACTAATGAGAGCATGTTTTTCGGGGGAAATAATTCAGTTTTGATATGGAAAATCACTCGCTCTAAAAGTTACAACTCGGACGGTCGTAAATCTAACAATTTATGAGACCTGTTAGGGTGGGGTATATGGTTATGGTGATGATTAAAAGTACTTACAGACAGATATGCATTTGTTCGTGTCTAGACTAAGTACAGGTATACCTCGTTTTACGACCAATCTGTTTAAAGAACACCCGCACTTACGACTAATCGAATTTCGACCTGTAATAGGAATAAATTTGAAGTTTGTTGCATAGTTTATATAATTTTACAACGATCCTATACTCGCGGCGGAAGCTTCTCGTTTATCGACCAATTCGCTTAACGACGTAGTCATCGGAACGAAAGTCGGTCGTAAAGTGAGAAGTATAACAGGTATGATAAGAATGATGACAATTCCATAGTATTTACAATTAAATAATTAATGTTAATAAAACTGTTGCCCACAAAATTATATTAACAATATTTGTTCATATCTTTGATTTGTCAAGTTTGGACGACCTAACCAATTTGTAGTCTATACCAGTGGTCCGCACAAACCCCAGATACTTTTATTTATATTTTATTTATAAGTTAACTATACATAGATAGATCGATTCTATTGTGTTTTTTTTTATTTAAGACTTATAAAAATTTACATTTTTTTATATTTACCCTTAGTAGTAGAAGTGATTGGTTGGAAGTATTTGTTGGATAGATGTAATATGTTAAAAATATTAATTCTAATAAGATTACAGATTTAGAGATTAATAATAACAATTAATAATAAGTTACACTTTGTGTATTTCGAAATAAAATGTTTTAACATGATTTTATTTTTATTTAATTTTAGATTTTTTTCTACAGTAAAGCCGTAGCAATTACGTGCATTTGCGTTTGAGCGAATTTGTTATGTACAAAATAATGTTGTCATGCAATCCATTAGCTATATAACGAGGCACAGTCACACAGAGACTTTGTGTCTCTCTCAAACCCTGCCCGATCTCCTCTCGCCCCACTAATAGATTACGATAATTCCATGGCCGGCCTAGCTGCGATAACTTTATAATGAATTAAATTGAACGGCAAGTAATTAAGTTAGGGGCGAGGCGGGGAGAAACGGAGCGACCGGCCTAATGCAACGTAACGCAACGCGAGGTCACCCAATATAACATATATATAGTATAATCAAAACAGGAGCCTCGCCCCGTAATTTCGCAACAACAACAGCATCAGTAGGATGGGGTCGAATGACCCGTTGTTGGTGCGAGTGCTAACAGCACCAGCAGCAACAACAAGAACAATATCCATGGTTGACCTAGCAAACACCTAGGGCTGTTCATTCCAATTAATTAGGCTCCAAGTATTAACAACACCATTAATATTTATACGTCGCGGCCAGCAAATGGGAATTAGATTCGGCCTGAACACACGCTCCGACGTTGACTAAACAACATTTTGAAAAACCAACGGTCGACTTTCATTGCATCGTTTTACATTTCATGGAAAATATGCTGATTTTATTAAAATTTAACAAAACGTTGTCGTTGCCGAATTTGAACTCCTAAAAATGGGAATATTTACAGAAAAAAATAAGTGGAGAGAAACTTTGTATTTACATATACAAAATGATAATTATCATTTTTTAATAAATGCTATTAAGAAAATGAAAACTAAACGTAGTTCATCCAATCAAAAACTAGTTTCTCAGGATGAACCACTTGCTTAATTTTATATTAAATATATATTATATTGAGGGTGAATTCATTCCAGCAGAGAGTTTTCTTCACTTTATTGAAATCATATAAAATTTATTATTATTCCTTGCAAATTTTTTTATTCAAAATTTGATGATTAGACTTCATTGGTTGGTTTTTCCTTAATCGAATTTATAGGAAATACTAATTGTCTTCTAAACTTTTCCTCCAAGTCCTTACAGAAGGTATTGATGTTCAAAAATTCTTATTTATCTAACCTTAATTTTAAAATATGTTATTAAAATACTTATTGTAAATTATTGATAGTTAAATGAAAGACGATATATTTTTTTCGAGTTTAAGACAGCCTAAGGATAAGAGTTTTACACTAAAACTTAATTACTAACTGTCGGTTTATTCATTTTGTGTATGAACTAAAAAATTACTATATATATTTCATAGTTAAAATTTGGTAGAAAAACAACAATCGATAGTCTTTCATATAACATAAATTGTAATATGTGCTAATAAAAATTTATTTTATTATTGTTACATAATCATGTTAATAAAAATGTTATATCAACAAAAACTGTCGATATACAAACTTTTAAATAACATGAATTTAAAAATGTGCTAAAAAATACTGTTTAGTTAATTGTTTTAAAATTATATCGTTAATAATATCATTTTTCGTAAATATTTTTTTTAATTTTATTAATTTAGTTAAAATACTATAGGCGTTTATATTTTAAATACATTATATTATGTATTAACTAAGATTTTTTTTATATATATTATTAAATGATTTTAATACTTAAGACTGTGTATGAACAATATACTTCAGCAAATAATCTAAGAAATGCCAATAGGTTAAATTTTATATTCCTTGCATACTGTATTCAAATACGTAACACAGCCTGTTCATATTGTGCCCTATTAAAATAGCAAAAGAGCTTCGGGTATAAGGAGCATTTACATAATTCTGAAGAGGCCAATATTGACGAGTTACAAAACTTATGGTTTTACGCTAAAAATAACTCATAACCTATTGGTTGCGAATAGTTGCTTTAGTTACAGTGAATACAAAGTTAATACCAAATTTTTATTTTCCTTTCTCCGGCAATGCGATGTCATTATGTTAGTGACGGGCTGTGACTTTTTAACTAGGTTATATTGTACAAAAAATGCACTGAGTATATATATCAATTCAACATAATTTGCACTATTCTCTAATTCGTGATGATCAAATGTAGTTTTTGTTTTGTTAAGAAACAGAAAGTATTTATTAATTTCTAGAAAATGTAACTTCCTTGTTGTGCATTGCAATATTTTCTCCCTTTCCATTTTTTAATTACAGTAGAGCATATGTAAGATTGAGATCATTCGTTTCTGTTGCGTGCTTTACTGATGTTGTTTACATCAGAATATCCGATTTTTTTTATAGACATTTTGTTCTTGAGCAAACAAAATGCATGACCAACAGAATAATTTTGATAAATTAGCATATCCACAAATCTAAGAAATTTTTCATAAATGTCTCTATTAAAATGTCTTTTAATTGTTTTTGTTTGAGACCGAATACTAATACACGTATCTCCCGACTAGTTCCGTTCCAAAGGGTAGTTTAGAACTCGTAAGTTCGTTAGTCGGGGGAATTTTTAAATATTCTTATTTTAGCACACTTTGTCATGGTTTTTACATTTATATGTGTTAAATTCCGTATTACTGACTGCATAAATTTGAAAAAATAGATTAAAATAAACAAAATTCTTACATACAAATACTTTTCAACGTTGACATCACAATTATTTAATAAAAAACAACAGAAACAAATGAAACAATGTAATTATCATTTTTTCTTTGGACTGTTAATTTCTTTTATCATTTTGTATCTTCTTGTAATAAGTTAGATCTTTTAGATTTTGTTTGTAAGTCCGGGAGTTCTTCTTTTATGAATATCTTTAAACAATTCTAATTAGCCTCAGCGGTCAATCACCTTTTTTCATATTAAGGTCCATCATAAATAATAATTTTATGTGGTGATTGTGATGAAACAGTGAACTAAAAATAAGTTAAAGTAATTCAGACACCTAATTAAAATAAAGTAAATAACAAACAATTAACACGGAAATGATTATCATTGTTTAAAGAAATGAAGTAGCCAGCAGTTTTTGCGCCCTTGTTATGTTAATTGTTTTAAATTATTCAATATTATAATATTCACTTTTAATTATTTTTTTAAAATAATATCAATTGATTATTTTGTGAATACTGATGATTTAATTGTATTGTGAAAATTTATGACTTTTAAGCATTACAATTGGTGCTTGTCGATCCCCACAGCGTTAATTTTGTCTGAGTTTCGAACTCAACAACTTCGGATCGGATTTTGTTTTTCGCCATTATTTTGGATTTATTGAAACTTTTTGGAATTGATTATTATTACAATTTTATTTCAAATAATAACAATAAGAATTATACAATAATAAACAATAATTACAATATTAATGCAAATTGTACAAAATAAATAGAAAACAGTATGATTTTCTGTATAAAAATATTAAGCGCCTATGTTTTTAAATAGGTAAGAAACTAACAATACACAGTGATATATGTTAATTATATTTTGAAATTAACACATTATTTACGAACGACAAAACATATTTAAAATTCTGGTCGTGTATATGAATACGCTTCTAAAATTGAGTTTGAAGTTTTTGATGTGTCTTTGATATTTCAAGCTATGATACCAGCTTATTATAATGTTAATTAAAAGAACGTTATTAAGTTGTTCAGATTATACAATTTGGAATATAGTTTATCAGATAAAATCATTATTTTTTTTTGTAAAAAATATATCAGAACAAGAATTTTGGTCTTTAATTTAAATGAAAGAAATAAGTTTTAATATCAAATAGAAAGTATCTAGTTTTTTTTGTTAATTTATACTTTTTTGTGTATAATTTATAATTATAACAGTTATTTATTTTTATTTATATTCTAATCAAAATGATTATTATTAGAAATATTGCTACATTTTATTAAATTAATTGATGCATTCCATTTGTTTAATATCATAATATATGGTGAATACCTCAAAGTTTATTTTTATTAACAAACAAAAATAATATTATAATTGCTTTGAATATATATGAGTAATTAGTAAATTGTATATTTGTTCATGTAATTGGATAAATCATTAAATGTTTAACACAATTTAATTATTTTATTGACAATACATAAACACTATTATTATTAATAATGTATTTATTTTAATTTTAAATTAAAACTTTTATTTGTGTATGATTTTTTTGTGGGTAATCCGTTCCGCTAATCGAGGAACTAAATAAATACAAAAATATACCGGACATTAAGGGTCTTGACTATGTTAAAGAAAAAACGATAATTTATTTTGTGAATTCATTTTCAACCCGTAGGATCTACCAAACCGTTTTTTATTATTAACATAATGTATTATAGAAAGTATTAATGTATCAAATTATAACTAATAATATACTTATAACTACAGTAAATTAATATGAATGTTGTCCATTGGACCAATTTTTGAACATAAAGATCAGGTTATCGGTTATTCAAATAAAGGTATAAAAAACATATAATTTATTTTTAAGTATCTAGTAAATCCGGACTATGTGGGGTATTGCTCTACAGCAGTGTTTCCCAAAATTTGACATCTGTGAACCCCTTCTATAATTTTCGTAACACTGAGTACCACTCGTAAAGAAAATTGCATATACTATGTAAACAATTCAGCTCAAATCCATCATTAAGAAAAACATTAAATTCATGAGTAAGTTGAAATAATCATACATACATAGGGATAAAAATGAAGCTGAGCATGACTACTTCACATATCTTCAGACATTTGCGCATGTGATTATTCCAACACATCTATTCCAATTAATTTTGTTTTCTTGCAAAATAAAAAGTCGTTATGATTTTCTTGATCTTTTTCGTATCTAACAAACGTCATAAGATTTGCAAAATTCTCAATATCAATGCGAATTATTTTTATTATATTTTATATGTTTGTAATCGAAAAAAAGTAAGTTGCTTGTTGCATGTGTAACGCGTACCATACTTTGGGAAACATTGATGTACAGGTATACTTCAATAGTAAGGATAATCGGTTCCGCCAATATCCCGCACTGTTAGAGACCGGACTAATCGAGTACATTAAAACAACACAAAAAGAGACTGCAGTTAAGTCAAGAGAGACATAAAAAACAATCATATTTATTTTTTATTTTCCTTAAGTTTTTTGTAACCTTTATTTTATTCACAACCTGCCAATTTTTGGCAATGAGTAGAATATGTTTGGGCAGTGGACAAAAAATAAAATAAAAACAGAAAAACAGAAAAACAAAATAACAAGTGTGGAGCGGAACGATTTCCCATCAGAAATCTTCCTATATTTTCTTTAAGTAAAATTTATTTTCTTTCTTCTATCAGCACTGATCGAAGTGGCATTATGTTACTAGGTATTATGTTACAAAATTCCATTGTTAATTTTATTCTATTTTTTCAAATATATTTATTTAGAAAAAAAGATTTGACTTTAGGAATATATTTAACCGATATGTCAAATAAATGTGTATTTATTTTTTTATATGATTGAATGTTCCAAAATAGTCCAAAAAATTGTATCAATTTAACTTTTAACTGATATAAAATTAATTCATTCATTAGGATTGTTTTATGAACCATTAAATTCATTTGTTTCGGTTACGCTTTTATAATTTTAATATTAAAAAGAAAGTTAAATAATGAGAATATTTATATATCATAATTAATTACATTAAAGAATAAAGATTTAGTTTTATGAATATTTTATGGTAATGAAACCACAAGGTAATATGAGAGCATTGAAAATTTTATGATTGCAATAATTATTTTAAAAGAAAAATTACACATTTTAACTATAATGTAAATAACAACTAACCTGTATTCACTTTTATAAACTACAGTTTGATGTTGTAAATATTGGTGATTCAGTTGAATTTAATTAGCAATATATAATTGGAAATGAATCAATTAAATGTGACTTGAATATTTATTCCTATGAATACGTATTTTATGTCAGCAAATATTCTGCAATTTTAAAGCATATTACCCTAATTAAGTGAAGACAGGACTCCGTCTACAAATTTAATGTATTTGTATTTTGCAATACGCTTCAAAGTAGAAGTTAAATAATGAATTAATATCGACGATATAAATAAGAAAGTTATCGAAGATGTTCGTCGACAAAATGTGATGAACATTGACGTTTCTCGGTTTAGAGTTTGGCGGTGTTGAAAAGTGAAATGGATGTCGACCACTTGGAAGAGAAACAGTGTGTACGTTCGTGAAGAAAACTTTTTAACTAACTGATAAAGCAAACAAAAGCCGACACTGATGTGACAAAGTGTGTGTCTGTTAAAGTGCCATTCAACAAACCGTTCCACCGTTTACCAAGACGGAAATTCATATTTCCCCCTTCATCGCTAGTTCCGCTCTTTCCCACTTTTCAAGTGTGAGTGGAAAGTTTCCGAAAAGTTTCGAATCGAAAGTTCTATCGTATTTACATTCTGCTATGTTTATTGTCCTTAAATTGGTCACACACGTATCAGAAGAGGTACTTGTCATGGCAAGAATAAACTTGAATGTCGTTATAATCATGGAAACATTTACATAAAAGCTATTGTGTCAAATATTTTATTGTAAACATTTTATATTATATTATATTTTTATAATAATATTGGAAAACTTATTACTAAATAAAAAAATGTAAGCTTGAAAAATAAATTTTCATAGACCAAAAAAGGTCTACTTTTCTGACTAAATAATAATATTTATTGCAACCATTAAAATATAAAATAAAATCATAATTATAAAATAAAAATTATATATATATAGGGTGTCTAAAAATTAACGAAAGATTTGAATTGGTAACCCCAAAAAATAAACAATTTGGCAGCTGAGAGGTTAGGGTTAGTAAAAATAGAGAGTTGAATGGATTATTTAGCATCAAGTGGATGCTGATTTTTCGAGCAAAATCATCATAAGCGATGAAGCACATTTTCACCTTGATGGCTTCGTTAATCGCCAACATTGCCGCATTTGGGGTCCGGAGAACCCACATGTGATTGTCGAAAAACTAATGCATCCACAGCGTGTCACTGTTTGGTGCGCATTTTGGGCTGGAGATATCATTGGACCATACTTTTTTGAAAATGAGGCTGGTCAAGCAGTGATTATTACTGACATGATCACAACATGATAACACACTTTTTTCTGCTCCAGTTGGATGATATTGATATAGATGACATGTGGTTTCGATGAGATGGTGCCACACAGCCCGTGAAAAAAATCAATTACTGCATCAGATATTTTCTAGTCGTGTACTCTCTCGTTTTGGTGATCAGAATTGGCCCCCTAGATCTTGTAATTTAACACCATTAGATTTATTTTTATGGGGTTATTTGTCAAAGGTTTATGTCAACAAGCCCACAATCATTACGTGCATTACAGGAAGAAATTAAACGCTGCATCAACGATATTCAGCCACATTTATGCAAAATGGTCATTGAAAATTTCGATAAGAGTGCGTATGTGCCAGCAAAGCTGTGGAGGCCATTTGCCCAATGTATTATTCCATAAATAACCCTAACCTATGTATTTTATGATTCAATAAAAAAATCACAACTTGAAGACTAAAAACTCTGTTTTCTATTTAATTCAAATCTATCTTTAATTTTGGGACACCCTTTATAATATTTTTTTAAGTTTAGGAAAAAAAAAAGATTTTCATTTAACGTTTGTATACTTTTCTGACTGTGTAATTATGATTATTTATTTTCATTAAGAAATACATATAATTTTATATTAATTATACAGAAATAATAATCTAAATCTAAAAAATAATCAAAAGTAGTTTAATTGTACAAATGGAATAACGAAGAAAATTATTCCAAAGAAATGTTACAATTAAAAAATATTTATTTTGATTTTTCATAATTATTAAGATATAATAGGAATAATTCAGATTATAAAAAAAATAAAAAAAATAATATAATGTATAATTAGGTTGAATAAAATTGATTACTTAAATTGTTATGAACAAGGGGTTTTATTAGATAATATAAAACTGATAATGAGTTTGGTATGTATTTTTAAAGAAAGTGGAATTATAACCAATAGAAAACTAACTATTTATTAAATAAACATAAGAAAGCACAATAATATATTATCACTCGGGCAGAAAGCCCATTGTATCAGTTGACTTTTTTTGAAATCATATATATTTATTTTGTTCTTTTTATATCTTTATATGTTTCTTTTGTACGGCTGATACAATAAACATTATTATTAATATTTATATTATCACTATCACTATTGCATAAAAATGTTTCAAAGTTATCATTACCAATTTGCAAATGCGAATCATCACACTCTAGTAGTACTTTTGTAGACAACATAAAAGTTTATCGCAACACTTTCAAAGTAATCAAATCATATCTAAATTACTCAGACTTGTTAAAATTTTCGTTATTTCAACCGTTTATACTACTTTAAACAATAATTTTCCTAATGACAGATAATTTCAAATTTATGTATACAGTAGAACTTGTTTTTGTGCGATCCCTTTTTATGCGATTTTTTTATACGGTATATGAATATGATTTTGAACTAATTCATCACAAGAAAATGCGCGTTTTGGATTAACACAAAAAAGGTTTTACTGTATTCCTAAATTCTAAAGGATTGTGCGTAAAATGAACAACATTTGTATAATTAATTATGATTTTAATTCCTCTTTAGAGTGGTATTTTGCGTCACTTTATCAATCATAAATATATGGGAACATTGGAATTAAATAATGCATAATTATTGTAGACTGTTTTATATACAATAATGTTAATATTATTAATTTCATAAGACTTTTTCTGTTGTTTCCATATGTTGACCTGTTATCCAAAATCATAAAGATTCCTTGACAAATTATTTTTTGTCGTACTTTCGAAGACCTTCATTTTTGGTAAAAAAAATCATGTGCAAATTACCGGCATTTTCTATTAAAATTTGCGGGTAATTTTGGATATTCCGTTGGCCGGTAAAATAAAAAAAACTAGTTACAACTATAAATAAATTACGTTTTTGTTTTATTTAGGTAACTATGAGAAGAATAAAAAAGTTTAGAGGATTGTCTGTCTAGGTTTATTCTGCATTAATATGATTTCAACATATATGAATTTGAAATTGAATAGAAACATTTGCAATAATAATATTATGAAATAATATTTCCATTTAGAATATTATGGTGGAAGTATGGAATGGAATGAACTATTGAAATAGCCGCAAGCATTTTCATACACGTATTTTGACATAGAATAAAATTTTAAATATAAATCACATTGCCAATTACTTTTATATAAATTCCGGGTTTATTTATACAATAATAGGATTGTTTAAAAATACAAAATCAATTTGCATATACAATTTGTTTTACTCACAATGTAATTAATTTTGAAAAAAAGTTTTTCTTTGACATTGAATGACGTATGGTTTTTAGTGTTTTCTATATGAATATGTATGATAAACGAAACAAATGAAACGTATTTCCATGTGCGGAACATAATTTTGTTTTCGCGGAAGAAATATCGTTGGTGGATGCGCCGGGCTTTTACATGCACGTTGAGTTCGTAAATGAAGTCACGTAATAATGTTTCGGCAAGAAAAACGTGCGACAAATGCGCTCGTTAAAAATTGAATCGGGGATGTGCAATAAAAAATAGAGGCGTGGAAGGAAAAAAAAATAGGGGGGAAGGAAAACAGGATAAGGCGAGAGGAAATTGAAATACATTCTCACATTCGATTTCCCTTTCCGTTTGCTTGTGTGTGTCGCAGATATGTGCCGAATCATCAGCCCCATGTGATCACATTTCCGGTGTTCGGGGTGAAATTGGTCGGAGAGGAGACGATTTGCGACCAGACCAGGTGCCAGCTCGTGCTCTCCGAATTGCTGAGGGTGAAGAGCGGAGGATCCTACAGATGCGAGGTCTCCAGCGAAGCACCGGCCTTCCATCTGGCCTCCGGCACCCTTAACATTACAGTCGCAGGTAAATACACTATAGACTCATGCAATTGATAATAATATTTACAATAAAAAAGAAAAGGGAAACCCTAAAGTCTTAAATTCAATTCAACAATTCGATGTACAAACAACGAGACGCTTGAATAATCGCCATAATTGAGTGTGCAGTTTAAGTGCTATCGATTGCGTTGCTAAACAAAAAAAGGAAAATAAAACGTCCTTATCCATGGCGACAAGGAGAAGAGAAGAAGATATACACGGAGAGAGGGCTTCGCAAAAGGAGAACGCAGAAGGCCTTGTCACCGATCTCCACTCACATAATTGATGTTCGTTTCTAATGCGTTTCTTTTCCCCCAGACCGAGGACCTTTTCTCTTCTTGATCCACTCTTAAATGTTTCCACTATTTATCCTTTATTGTGTATAGTCTGCATTTTTATCTCTCCATCCTTTCATTATATATCATCAAGAGAAGCACATTTATTTCACATATCGTTGGAAACGATTAATTTTGTACGTCATATCACGATGAAATGAGAGGATTTTTACATTATGCATAAATCTTTTGCATTTGTTACAACTATTTTAAACTAATTTATTTTCATCAAATAACTTTCGTTTTCGTTAATTTTAATTACGTAAATTTTTCTATTATGTAATGAATTTATTATTTTATTTAATCAGAACAAAAAAGGCAGTCCTAGCAGATAATAAAATAACCATGATTTTGAATAATTCCAATACCAACATAATACTATAAAACATCTTAATGATAATTTAATCATTATCATATCAGTTAAACGTTGATTGAAGAAACTATATTTTCACATACTAGTTTTAAATAGTTATTAGAGTTTTTCAACATTCATCGTTATACTTTTTTTAATAGTTATTTCATGTACGGAGAGATGTACGCACTGCTATAATTTAAATGAAAAATAATGTAAAAAATATGAATAAACATTTTATTGAAATAAATGCACATAAACTCTAAAAAAAAAACTAAAAATGAAACATGAAAATATGTTATTTATAGCGTTTTGTTACATTTGAAACAAATAATGGTGCGTTTATCCACATGCAATAGAGATCAACCGTTCAAAAATGCTGTACAAAATAAAATCGTTATAAAAGTATGAACTTGTTTTTTTATACTTACAATGAATATGAAACTATTTTGTTTTTTGACAATGCAAATACTTACATTAAAAGTATGAAACTGGCATAATTGTATACAGTGGAACCTTGCTTAACGAGTACCTCGCATAACGAGCATTTCGTTTAACGAGCAAAATGAATTGTAAGAAAAATGATTCGCTTAACGAGTGACGAGGAGAAGAGAAGTTCTGGATTGCGCGCCTTCTACATCATTTTTAAAACTTGTGTACACATATTATGTGTATTTTTGAATATACTAACTATCGTGGCCGACCAATTTATTGTCATCTATTGTATAACTAATATGTATATTTGTATATTTGCCATGACTTTCCTCTTAAATCATATTTAACGTATCCATCAAATATACAAACGGATACTTGTACGTGATTATTTAGAATAACTTGTGGAATATTCCGAACGACGGTTACACATTAAATCGTATAGTTGTGTCTATTGCATCACCACTTAACAGCCTTCTACAGCTCCTAAATATTTGGGCAGGATCATAAAACTTAGATAAAGAAACGGTTATGTTTTCTACAAGGTCAAACCCTTATCTCCCACGCAGTCCCTTTTTGAAATGAACATTTTGTATTATATAATTTCGTCTTAGCTAAGGGGTCGAACCAAGAGCACTTACTTCATAAACACTAACTTAAGAGGAGAATGTAACTCTTAGTAATAATACCTGAGATCAACTATTGTTTAGTTGACTTCTCAATAAAATTCCGATGTATACAATAAAGTTAATTAAGAATATTGCATTTAATATTCATAAACCCCTCTAAGACTCCGCAACGACATAACTACGGTGTCCAAGGATTTCTTAACCCTGGGACACGACATAACCATCTTCGATTATCTTTGTCATCTCTGCTTAAAGCGGACTATACTTTGCAAATATAATTTGTGTTTGCTGTAAATGCAAAACACAAATATATTGTGTTCAATCATTATTATAATATATAAACACACTATGTACGCTTTTTTTATATAAACAAATATTAAAAATATGAAGAGACCTCCACCAAGTCCTCGAATTGATACAAGGAATATAAATAAATCTAAACTCACTTCACCGTGTGTGAATTGGAAAACAATTCCTAGTATTAGTGGTCATTCTAGGAAATTTTGTGATCACAAACAATGCTAAGATGCATAGCATTGTTTGTGATCACAAAATTTCCAAACTTGTGTTCAGACATGCTATTTGTGTTTTTTTTGTGCAAAATTTAATAGCACAAGCATGTCTCCAAATAAAAAGCCAAAGAATAAAAATAACCATAGATATGAAAAGCAAAATCATTAAAAATCGAGACTAAGTTATACTTTTTTTTTCTTGCAAGGAACGCATTATTGTAATTTACATTAGTTTATATTGGAAAACGAGTATTTTACTATACGAGTAAAAATCCAGTAATTTTGGAACGGATTAAACTTGTTAAGCAAGGTTTCACTGTACTTACAATATAAATAAAACTATTTTATTTGTTTGCATTTTTATTTCCTGAAATTCTTATATTTTTAATCTTTTTGATTAATTACCATATTTTACTTCTGCTGTAAAATATGTAATAAAATGTAAAGCTTTAATTATTATCTTATAGAAAGCAAAAAGTGTTAGGTTAATATAAGTAAGGTTAAAACGTGATTCAAATCTTTTTTTGTAAAATATCTTTCAAACAAGCTTTATTAAGATTTGAAATAAATTTATTATTTTTTTTTATTATAAATATATTACAAATTTAGTTTGTCAAGAATTAAAAATATTTGTGTTATTTTTTCATTGTTTGCATTATATTAAGTCTATAGTTTATACATAAATTATACTATATCCACTGTCTGTTATGCTCAAAAGATGGTAATTCTATCATAGTTTAAACGAATATTATTAGAAACAATAATTTAATAAATGATTTTCTCTAATATTTTGTTGGAAAATGTAATTGGTATTGAATTTTGTTAAACTGAAGTATTTACATACTAAATTGCATTGTTGGCCTACTCATCATTCAACGCAACACGTACCTTCGAAAGATCGATGGACGATTTATGTTCATAAATTTAATCTATGGCGCTATAGACGGAATATGTATTTATTGCAAATGTATTTTTCAATTAGATATATTTTCGATTTTTTCTTGATATATTAAACTACTAATTTTCTTATAAATATTAAGGCTATTGACCGCAGTCTTTCGGTCCATCAAAATAAAAAATATATATAAAATTAACTTTAATAAGAATAAATATTGTTATGACAATGAAACCTCTTATAAATTTAGTTTATATTTTGCAAAAGTTAACAGCTTGTTTTAATAAAATAATCACAATAGGTCGTTTTATTTTTTTTTTAATTTGTTGATGCAATAGATTATTATTATTAATCATAATAAATATTTAATTAAAATTGCAATGTTTAATATATTTATTTAAATTTAAAACTTACATTTTACATAATTATATTAATATAAGTCTTAACTTACATCATTATTTGGAATCTATGGAGTAGCGAAACTTTAAATATTTTTGAAGTGGCCTCACTTTGAATGACACCAGGTATTTTTTATATTTGAGGTCCCCTTTGATTTGAAATAGAGAAAATCATAGAGCTATAAACAATTGAAAAATTGATGACGGGGTCCACATTAAGAAAGTTGTGGGCCCTAAACACCAGTTAGTTACAATTAAACAAACAAATTTTTATTTGGGCCCCGTATAGATCCTATTACTTGCCCCTCTCCCATTGCCAGGTTCGACGGAAATGTAGTATGCGAACATTATATTTATTAATGTACATATGATTTTTATATAGAAAGTTTCTGCCTTCCTTGCAGTAATTATCAATTAATAGAAGTTTGTGGAGACGCTTTGAGCAACAAATATCACGTAACTCTGTAATTGTCGATTATTAACGATAGAGTTTGCTATTAAACTTGATTAGATCTATTGACTTCCATTAATTTCGGTGATAATTATTTCGATACTACATGCAGAATAAAAATGAAGCTAATGTAAAAACATAATTTGGATTAATGAAGCGTGTAGAGATGAGGTGGAGCGCATGTAAATCAGCGAGTTTGTGTATCATTTGCAGCATTTTCCCCTCTTAATTTGTCGGTCTGGCTAAGGGTGTATAAGAGGAAAAGCCCTTTGACTCCGGTCGCGTTCCCTCTCGTAGTAGCGTGCCGTACGCCCCCGAAATCCTCCTAATTAATTAGTTTAATAGCTCGTTCAATTACGTCCATTACTCTGCGCTCGTCCTTCCATCTTCCATCGTTGCGTCCTTTTTGTATTAAAAATCACTAATGAAATCCTCTGCACCCTCGGACAGCGGTGCCAAAGGGCAAGCCGACGATCGAGGGCCTCGATCCATCCTACCTCGAGGGAGACATCCTATCAGCTAAGTGCACGTCGGCGCCGTCCGACCCGCCGCAGATCATCAACTGGTATATCAACAATGAAAGGGTAAGAATGATGTTTGTTCCTTGGTTTCACCCCTTAGTTTTTTTCTGGTTGCACCATTTCCTCAGGCTCCTACCAAGTTCGTGAGGGATTTGAAGACGTCGATCCCGGACCACGACGGACTTAGCTCAACCTGGCAGATGATCCGCTTCGTGGTGGTGCAGAAGTACACAGAATCGGGGGCCAAGGGCTTCGAACTTGGATGCGAAGCGGTGCTTCCCGGAGCGCCATTTACCTCTGCCCTACGAACCATCAAGAACGTGGCGCTTCTCGACCCCGACGCCCACATAAACAACCAGCGCTACTTCCTGTACAGTTCCTCTTCCTCCGTACTCCCCATCGCCATCCTCCTCACGATAACTACCCTACTCGTTCTCATCCAAAGGTAGATCATCTTCCTTCTCTAACCACCCCAACTACAACCCAAAATCGCGCAGAGTTAACTCCGGATCTTTAATATACTAGAGATATAAACACAGTATGTATCATAGCAACAACAAAAATAACTTTAACGCTAAGGTAAGCGTGTGCAATTATACTTTCCACCCAAATAAAACTATACTAAACACAGAAACACACGACCCCCACGGACTCTCTCATCAAAAGAAACAACAACAGAGTTTCGATCCGGTCGGAATCATCAAAATTTCAAGAAGAGAGTAATTGAAATTTTCATATCATAAATAATTTGTAAATACTAAATAATTAATCAAATCGATATATTTCAATGGAGGTAAACTTTCCGAAACTATGAAGACGAGAGACTTAGTTTAGAATTCCCAAGCAATAACAAAATAATTGTTTCTTTCTCGTTCGTTTCCAGCTACCTCCCCCTTTCTCTCTCATTCACAAACCATTAACTACACACACACACTAAACTAAACTTAATTAAAATATATATATAATTAAATATAAATCCGACCGATTTGTTGGTCGGTTTTAAGTCTTCTCTTTAAGGAAGATGTTTATTATTTTATAAATATATTAATTATTTAATTAAATAAAGAAATGTGAAGTATATAAATATATATACATATAAAATTATATGGCGGATGTAAACTGAAATATATATATATATATTTAAAGAGGAAGGTCGAGAATTAACTAAATGCGGAAGATTACAGTATTGTTACTATATTATTATATATATTATGAAAATAAAATCAATAAAAAGTGAATGAATATAAAAAAAAATGCGTCTTGTTATTTTATGTACCCGCATTTATCTGCTTCTAGATATTAAAGGTAAGTGAAATTTACATGCAATAGTTATTTTAAAATTAAATAAAGTAAATCGATTATGTTTTAATCAAATTATTATTAATATAATAAATTAATATTATCAATATTTTTGAGCAATATCTTAAATCTAAAATAAAATAATTTAATAAAAAAAATCTTTATTAGTCACCAATTGTAACCTGAAGGGCTGAAGGGTTATTTTCCTGAAAATATTATTATATTTCTATTGTACTTCAGATTTTGAAATTATTCTTTTGATTGTTTCGTAGTTAATATAATCTAATTTAAATTATCTAACATTTACATACGTAATTAAATTATTTATGTATGTTTTAATGATATTGAATATATTTTCATAAAAAAAGAATAATAATTATAATTTACAATAAGAATTTGTGTTAGATAAATTATATAGGCATGCATACAATAAATTATGTTTCTTAAATAAAATAATAATGTTTATTGCATCAGTCGTACAAAAAAAACAAATACAGAAATAAAAAGAATAAAATAAATATAAGTCTTATAAAGTATATGTATATATAAATATGGTCTTTCTGCCCTATGTTTCTTATTATATTTAATTTAAAAAATATAAATTCAATCCCTTTTACTATCAACCTTATTTTTTCTGGCTTATTTTCTCTGTGTGTCAATGATAGTTTTATAACAGAGGTGGCCAAACTCTGGCTCGTTGAGCTACAACAAAACACAAATATTATATATATTTTATATTATGATTGAAATTTAAAAAACAAATTTATACCAAAAAATTTAAGTGCGGCTCTCAATATTTTCGGGTAGGTAACAATGGCTCTTGCTGCAAAAAGTCTGGCCACCCCTGTATTATAACATGATGTTATCGCTTCTTTCGGTACGTATTTTCATTTCATTTAAATTTTGTTTAAAGATTTTCCTGTTATTGTTCATTGATTAAAAGATCCTTCATTGTATTAACATATTTTAATTGTTAAATATCTACATTAATAATGTTTTCTATTAAATTAACAATAATTAAAATATTTAATAAATTAATATTTTGTATATGTTTCAATTTGTTTAAGGATTTTCGTGTATAAATATGAATGCACACATTTTGATAATTACGTTTAATTCTAATTCATCTCTGTATTTGGTGTATACACAAATATAATGTGAGTACATTTTTTTGTCGCTCATTATAACCAGTTAAGTTTATGTAATATTCAACATTGGTAGTTCTGAATCACATTAGAATGTAATAGCAATAAACAATTTGCTGTAACTTTAGTAATATTTTCAATTGTCAGATCAAAATTTATAATTCCATTTCTATTAATGAATAAAAAAAATCACTTTTCATTTCTATATTCAATAATTAGCACATGCAATACATTTATTTAGTCTGTAATATGCCAAAAAAAAAACAAAAAAGACAATACAATAATTGAAAAATAAAGTATAGTGCATAATTACTGCATTACATTAATAAATACAAATATGTTTTAATCAATTATAACAATGTTTAGATACCAAGATGATAACAATATGTTTACTTACCTTAAATCCTTAATTATTTTATAAATAAACGATTTAACTTGTAAATTGTTTGCGCCTCGGGAATTTGAATATATTCAAAAAAGGGCAATCAAACTGGCTCTGGAAAATTTGAAAGAAAAAAGTGTAAATATGTATAAAGGAGGAAGAATTTGAATTAAGATGTTACAATGGTGATTTGATGAGGGGTGGTGAAAATTAGTTAAATAAATAAATTTGAATTGTTCGCATGGAACAACCTAGGGGAAAGGGACGAGAGCGACGACGACGACAACGGCGGTCTACGTAATGAATGGGGGCCGGATTTTATGTGTGCGTTGCGAGAGCTCAATGTTATATGGGCATAGTTTCAAAGTGTAAATTTCCATTGGAATTAAACGGCCGGGATTGCGGCCAAAACTTTTATGACAGATATTTCCCACCGCCATCGCCCCCAAATTTATTGCGCCCCCCTTTTCCGAATGAAATTATGGATGGGTATAGGGGTGGTGGTTATGCGACAAAAAAAAATATCATCTGTCGTGGGAGGATTCGGGCCGGTGGATTTATTGGCCGTCGACCAGAATCGATAAATAAATAAATATAAACAACGGGGCGTGCGGGGTATGATGGGCAGCCGGATTTGTTGGGTGGGGTGAATGGCGATGTTCGAAGAAAACGGTGGATCGGTTGGGGGTGGAGTGAAATGGAAATCAGATTACATACAGACGGGACCCGGGAAATTAATGCGAGTGGACGGGATGGGAGGACTCTGTTTTACTAGTGGACTGGAGACTGGAGAAAAGGACGAGTTGCACGAGACGGTTTGGAATTTCTCTGTTTATAAACCTTTGGGCATCAAATAGCAAGTCTAAAGATCCTCCACTAAATCTATATCGCGTTTCAACTTCAAAGTTTACTATGAAATTAACCTCTCGTCTCGTTCCAGTTCAAACACTCACATTCGCATATACAAATGTATATACAAATGCATACATATGCCTCTAATATATATACATGTACACATATGCAATCATATTTACAAGCTTTGAAAAGGAGTAAGAGATTGGGTTGCATTTAAAAAATATCAATTGACAGATACAGTGAAACATCATTTTCGGGCCAGACAAATTGTAAATAGTTTATTGAGACTAAAATTTTCTGTGCATGGAGTCTATATAAAAATGCCGACAACCGGAGTGAAGACAATTAGATTCCCGCCATTCGAAATCCCGACAGTATCAAAATTCAGACAACCAGTAACAAAGTAAGTAGAGCATTTTGATTCTGTCTGGATTATGGTTGTCGTGATTTTGATACTGTCGGGATTTATGGTTGCCGGGATTTTGATTGCCTGGTTTTGGTTGTCGGGATTTCGATTGCCATTGCATATCATATAACATACTTTTAGTCAAATGTTGTTTTCATCTCACGTATGTATATTTGATATTCGTTTATAGATTGAGTGATCGTTATCCTACTGTTTTTCTCACTAATAATAGTGTTTTGTTTGTGATACTGTACCCTGCCATAGATAAGAATATTTTGCAGAAGAAAAAGCTGTCTGGAAACGCGACGTGTCCGATTACCAAAGGAAAGTATAGTGTGCTGCACGACATTGAGGTAATAATATCATTTACTAGTTTGCTACGCACGAAATGTAGCCGTATCAGTAAAACCTACCGTAGGTTTTATGAGCTTTGGGAAAGAGTCATTAGTGGAACCTCAAAAAATAATTTATTCTTCGAAAAATCAGAAACAATCGCAGTTTGCGTATCAATTGTAATTATTTCGTTGTTTATAAATGCATTTCAATGGAGTTTTTTTTCAGCTATATAAATGTAGAAGGCTTTTTTTTTAATGTATTTTATGAGTATTTCCTCAGTTTTAAAACCTTTTTGTTCAGATATCTGAATAGTTTAATTTATTGTATGTTATTTTCCAAACTATTTTGTTATTAAGTAAATCTTATGGCGGTTGACATTTGTTTTTGATAATGATTTTCCTGGCATGGCTGGAATCAATCCAGCGTTCACAGGGTTTTTAACCATTTGAGAGGATTTGGTAAATCTAAGTTTTGTTAACCAAGTAATAACAGTATACTTTGTTTGTTGTTGAAGGAATTATAATCAGCGCATTATATCTTTTTATTCATTTTCAGTTCTTTTATTTAAAATAAATAAACTAAATAAGTGGATTTTTTTATTAATTTATACAAAATTATTTAATGTAAGGCACCGATCCTCCTACTGACTATCTACTCTGTAATGTGTTAAATAAAATAAATGCAATTTGTATTAAATTTATTTCTTATATTTTTGTATTATTATTGTTTATATTTTGATAGTTGGTGGTGGGGTAATAGAGATATTGTATTCTATGCAAGTCAATAAGTCAAATAACTATATAATTTAACGGCTGTATGACTTGGTAAATGGACAGATGTAAGGGAACTATATCAAATAGAATTACTGATTCTGATAGAAACTTATGTTAGTGAGAAGGGTTTGATTAAATTCTAAGTAGACTACAACTGCAGTAAACAGCCTAAATATTTGAATAATCTACTCTGTTACAAAATAAAATGTACACAAAAACAAAATTCGCTTATCTAATCAATAAGAACATTTGATAATAAAAAAAACTGTCCGCTTTCAACACCTGCTGCTTTGCCGTGTTTCTATTTTTTCTGCAGACGCCAACTGCTTCATTAAATAAGCGATGATAATTTATTTTTTAAATAGCTGTATACTCGTAATAGGCTTTTTTTTTGCTCTCTTTCATAAAAATAAATAGTTTTCGGTTTGAAATTTATAAACAAACCAAATTTTAATTGAGCAAATTATAAATAAATTTTTCCTTTGTCGTCTCCGTCTCTACAAGTCAAAGAAACTAAATATTTAATTTGCTCACTGTTTTGCAGGGCGGAACGTAATTGTTATATAATGAATGTAGATATGAGTTAAAGTTATATTTTGTAATACTAGTATTATTAGAAGAAAAGCTTCAAAATTTCACGTTTTACTTAATCATTCGAATACTAATATATTTAGAAAAGATATTGAATATGGATGGTAAATAAAAATTATATAACTGTTACTGATATATATATATATATATGTCCTTTTTCTCATTTTTTTAACATTGGAATGTTGTCTGATATGGAGTATCATCTTACATAGTTTTAGTTCTTTCCTTAATATTATTTTATAATTATAAAATAAATAATCTACATACACATCATGTTTATTAATTATAAAATAGCTCTGAGAAAGAGATAGAAATATTTCTCAAATATGCACATTACCGTAACTTAATTATTAATACAGAACTACCACTTATTAATAATGAGCACATTAATAATAGCGTAGCTCGGAATGAGCTATATTAAAATTGTATATGTTGCATACTTTAAAGCACCTTTTAATAATTTGCATGTTTATGCTTTCAGTTTTCTGTAGAAACTCGTAACTCTCACATCATTTATGTTTAAGTATGTTTTCGACCTACCGATATTGCGTTCTTAATATTTAATGATGTAAATTCGTGTTTAATCGTCTATATCAGTGGTCCCCAACCCCTGGACCGCTCTAAAATTATCAAACGTTGACCGGTACGTGGCAGACTATATGAACCGACAAGCAATTAATTTACTAATTATAATTATTAAATTAGTTTGCTTCAATACAAAACATATATAAAATTGGACCATTAATATATAATTAAAAATAAACGTTACAACTCAATTATCAATTTTTTTTTGAAAACGTATACAAAGAAACTAATAAAGAAACACATACGTTATAAACATAAGTTTCGAAAGAACTTATGCAAAATTTGTTGTATTTGCACAATTCAAACTACTTTCCAACCGATGTATGTACATTGAGTAGTGTGCAAATATATCAACATGCCCGGGTGGAAAGACCGTATCTATTTGCAATATTTTATGGTCGAAACGTCGTGAGATGGAGTTCTCCGTTGATTTTGTTGCATAGCGTTACAGCTCATAGATGATGTTCAAGGAAGTTATTGGGTGTCGTGTCGTAGAAGGTAGTGAAGTATGTTAAAAGAGATAGACAAAGGGAATGGAAAAGTAAGGAAGGACGACGTCGGATCGTAGGAATGAGTTGTGACCAAACATACTAACAACATTAATTGTTTAATTATGATTATTAATTGCATTTGCTCACACCTTTATCGAAGGAACAATTTAGTTTAGACACGCACAAATGCATATTTGTATCTTTTTATGAATTGGTAGGTCCAACAGATATGACTGCGGCGAAATAAGGATCACATAACAAACGCATCAATAACGCCATATAATATTCGCTATTGATGATTTTTCCTTTCTCAAGGTCATTCAAATTCCGTGCGCATCCCAAAATACGGAGGCCAAAATCTTACCAGCTGGAATTTGCGTTTTTGGCTGCTTTGGACGACTTTCACCCTTTGCTGTCCACCCTACTGACGACTGATTTGAAGATGGTATAGTAGTGTATCCAGGTTTCATCCAAAGCTATATACCGTATGAAAAAATCCTTTTTATTTTGCTTGAAGAGCTCCAAACAGCGCTCGGAATCATCATCTCGTTGTTGTTTTTGGTCCGCTGTGAGCAAACGCGGTACCCATTTCAAACAGAGCTTTCTCATGATCGAATATTGATGCAAAATGGTGACGACCATACTGCCTTCTGATATATTCAGGGTATCAGCTATCTAACGCAACTTCAATTTACGATTGGCCAAAACCATTTTGTGGACTTTTTTATGTTTTCTGAAAAAAATGCCGAATTGCGACCAGAGCATTCAGCATCATTTGTGTCTCTACGACTTCGTTTAAAATCAGAAAACCACTTCTTCACAATTTTTCTCGAAGGAGAAGAATCCCCATAACACTTATCAAGCCATTGCTTTGCTTAAACGGTATTTTTTCGTATCAATAAGCAAAGATTTATCAACACACAAAATTCAGATTTTTTCATTGTTTTAAAACTTGTGTACTAAACGTCAGATTGCAATGCGTCGTCTAAAGGTTGGTAAATCCTAAAAATTATATGAATTTGTCGATACAGGCGCCATCGTTATGTCCTCCTATGAAGTTATTTAATGAGGTGTTCTTAGGGCGTTAAGTCGTATCGTCAAAGTCGTAAGTTATACTCACGATGTTCGATTGGAATTATATCTAAATTAAAGATATACTCTGCTTCTTTTCAAAGGTACATCGAAAACTAACTTATAAATAACACTTTCCAGCCCATTTTTTTTTGTTTGATTAACATTTTTATAAACTGTTAAAAATACATCTAGCTTTACATTAGTTGCATCTAACAGTTTTAGTCGTCGAAAGACAAAATTGTATTTAATTCTAATTAATAATTCCATTTGGAATCACTGGGCTGTAAACAGTGACAAACATTTGGTTGCGGAAAATATCACTCAAATACACATGTTATTAACATATTCTTCGAGTGATAAATCATACCCTACCCCTGAATATTCTTCTTTTGTAAGTTAGTTCTAGTATAAATCTTGAAGAGTTTATTTTTTCCGTGGCCCCCATGTCGGGACGCACAGTTTGGGAATCCCCAGTCTAGAGATATTCCATCCCGGTATACAGAAGTAGAGTAAAAGGTAAAAAAGTAAATAGGAAAAGAGTTTTTGTGTTAGGCTTTTATAACGTCCCTATTATTATTATCACCTCTCTATAATTAGAGTTTCACGAAATGAACAAATTAATGAAATGATCAACCGATTCGTATTATTCTTATCTAAAGTTGATGCAAATCATTGTAATTACACCCGCGATGTATGGAAACGTAATTCTAATTCATTACCCAATTAATATTACAGTTTTCAAATTAAAATTGTTAAAATACTATGTATCTATAATAATGGATTAGAAAAATAGACGTATGAATATATATGAAAGTTTAGTCCTTGGTTCAATGGTCGCGAATACGTTAACGATTTATTGATTTTGGTTTTATTATTACAATTCTTGATAGATTGATACATTCTTTAGAAGTTTTAATAATGATAAAAAAAACCTCTGCTTTATAGTGATACTACCTAAGTTAATTAAGTTGTATGGACTGACGCCGTTTTTGTTCCACGTTTTTTTTTAATTGGCTTGAAATTCTATTTCATAACTTTTGTATCGGATTATGATTAGAAAGCTTAAATTAAAAAAGTTTGATTAAATAAAGAAAAAAAAATATATAAACTGTAACTTAAATCAAATGACAATGCGCCGAATAGAATATTATTTTGGTTGCCTGCAATTAAAAAAACTGACTTTGACAGATTGATATTTAATTTGGTGTAATTGCAGTTAAGTTAATTGGAACCTCGACGACCTATAATTGTTTGAATGCCAGAAGAAGAAAAACGTAAATGCATAATTTTAGGATGCCAATGTTACTGTGAGTTTAAATATTCATTTTGATAAGATATCTAAGCCAGTTTATTTGCGAAGGTTGCACGGGTTCGTTGCGCCATACGATCGCCGCTTTCATGTTCTTCTTCTTAATAATAGAGTTCTGTCAGCGGGTTGTTCTGCATATAGCTATTGTCGAGATGGTTGTGCAAACCAAGAGTTTTGAAAATGCTACCTGTAAATTGGAGAAAGGTCAAGAATCGGTGTTGGAAAACATAGGGGTAGAATTTATATAGTTTGATGCGAAAGTCAATTAATTAGGTGAACATTTTTAAAGGGTGGCAAGATCGATTGGGACGAGCATATCCAGAGTTACGTTCTGCTATCATTCTACATTGGTTATACAATAACACAACTTTTGGCAGGTGTCATATGTGATAAGGTAGGGGCCAAATACCCTGTGGTGGTCAGTATAGGTTTGTCCACGATTACGACAATGCTGATTCCTGTTACGGTGATGAGTAAATTCCACTGGCTTTATCCGTTTACGCTAAGATTTTTGTGCGGACTGGGACAAGGATTTGCGTTCCCAGCTGTGACGACGTTCCTGGCTCGCTGGGTGCCTTCAGATGAAAGAGGCGTTCTAGGGTCTATAGTGTACTCTGGATACTCTTTCGGTATAGTGTTTGGAACTCTGATCAGTGGTTTATCTATAGATTACTTCAGCCATTGGGCAGCGCCGTACTACATCTGGAGCTTTGCTGGTGTTGTATGGTTACCATTCTTCGTTTTGTGGGCTACCTCTGAACCGGTCGATCACAAGTACATAACGCCCGAAGAAATGGCGTTGATTGAGTCGAATATTGAAAGCAAACAGAAGAGTGTCATTCCTTTGCGTAAAATACTCTCCGATATTGGCGTCTGGGGATTAATAATAGGCCAAACCGGTAACAACTACATCACATTGAACTTAATCACCTACCTGCCAAAGTACTTGAATAATGTATTAAATTACAATATGCAACAGAACGCGTGGGCCTCGTCTCTACCATTTATAGGCATGTTTCTAAGTGGTATCATGTGTGGCAGGATTTCAGATTATCTGACTAAGAAGAAAAATGTGAACGTAAATTTGATGAGGAAAGTCTGCACTTTCTTAGGTAAATATCAAAGTACAGATTTCGAGTTACTGATGTGCTATTACAGGTACCTGCGGTCCAGCTTTCTTCCTTCTGCTTTCCGGTTACGCAAACTGTAACAGGCTGAATGCAATGATTTTTATATGCATTTCCATTTTCTTCAAAGGACCTTTCTACGCTGGCCTTAAGATCAATGGTATGGATCTGACAACCCACTACGCCGGTACACTAATGTCATTCTCTAACGGATTTGGTTCCATGCCAGGATTCATTGGACCCTACGTCATAGGTAAACTTGCTCCAAACGTAAGTATAGAATGTAAGCATAATTTTCGAAAGTTGGGTAGTTACGAAAGATGTTTGTAGAAATCCTAATTTGGTGAGCTTTATGATTAAACATTAAAAAATGTATGCATATTACGAAATGATAATATAGTATAATTTTCCATATTATTGGGTCGTCAACGTGTTTATCCCAAAATACGGACGGACTTATGTAACTAACCAATATATGACAAAAACATATAAATTTAGATATAATTCCATACAAATTTATTTATCATTTGAGATACATATAACATTTAACTAAATATATTTTGAAATAACGTCAACAAAATTGAAGACAAATACTTTGAATTTTTTGAAGTAAAATTAAATTTAATCATATTTATTTTCTTTTTCTTTTCATTTGTAATTTGTATGCTTGACAATGAAAAGAGAAAGAAAAAAAATATGATTAATAATAATAATAGTAAACATAGTATACTTAACACATACAATGCTAGAGAAGCAAATTTTGACACATGTATAATATGTTATAAACATAAACATATTTCAAGTACGAAAAGTGGCTAATAGCACTTTGTATGTGTATATTAGTTATATTGTTTTTGTTATTTTAACAGTTTTCTGTAAACTAGTATAACTGATATATTGACAGAAGTCGAAGTATTTAAAATATATAGAATGATATTTATAATATATTCCAGGTACTTTTAACCTTGCTGTAGTTTTCTAAGTTTTACATTTGTTATTTGTGTTAATACTGGGAGAATCATAGTTATTTTATGTTTCTATATACATTTAAATATAACTAATTTATACAAACTTCACAACTTGGTCTATCATCGTGAAAGCTGTTTGGGTTGTAAAAAGTCGTATGCAATTATATTTTTGTTTTTTGTACGTATATTTATATTTAACAATCAATTAATAATGTGTTGAATTTTAAGAACGCCTTGCACGAGTGGCAACTGGTATATTGGATCACGTTGGCCGTAACCATTGTTTGTACCATCTTTTATTTGTTAACCGGGAAAGCGCGCAGAGCCAAGTGGGACTATACCGATGAAGAGTGGAATCAGCTGGACCACACGAAAAAGAAGAGGAAATGGTACCTTCAGTACTCTCCCGAGGAAATCCAACAACGGCAGACAGATCGCGAGGAACGCAGGTTGAGATCGCTCAGCCGCAGCAAGAAAATACCTAAATGATTATCGTCTTTCATAAGCGCGGCCGTTATTTATTCCAATTTTTGGTTAATTGAGCGATACGCAATTTAAATTGCAAATGCGCGCTCCGCTTTCTGTTTATTTTAAGGCCCACTTTTGATTTTAAACTTATTTTAATTCAGAATATTTTACTTTCTGCCTTTCCCTAAGCTGGTAACGTGAAGAACAGTTAATAAATATTAACAAGACGTTTCGAAACATGTTGTTTTATTTTAGGAAGTTGATTAGTTGATAACTGTTTTTGTAAGGGAAGTTAAAAGTAGTTTTGTTGTGGATCTGCTGATTATCTAATATTATTGATGGTGCCTTTTTTGTTGTTATTAATTAGCGGAACCTGGGGTAGAGGGAAGAGCATAGGAAGGATATCAATTAGGGGATGCTGCGGAGCGGAGCGCGGAGAGTCCTTTGAGTGCAATAACGGGAGAACGGAGGCGGCTGTAGTTGGGCGGCTGGCGGCGGCGTGGGGAAAGAGAAGGGTGGTCGGAGGGGAACGAGGAAGGATAAGGGAAAGGGCGGAAGGTCGCTGCAAATGGGGCCGCACACATATACACATTCAGAAAGGGCGCACCCACACAATAGCCGTGGGGGATCAACTTCGACTTATAAATATTCAAATCAGCCGCTACGGAAACTTATATCACCGCCGTTCCTACCAAAACTACAATTGAAAACTTGACGCAAACAAACGCTTCATCTTCGAAACTTCCCTATTAATTAGGATTATAGATTAAAACGAGTCGGCCGAACGCGATTTACGGCTTTCTTTTACTCCTTCTTCTCCGTCTTTAATTAAATCCGAGAATTGTTTTATTTTCCTTATTTAAAAAAAAAACCCACACCTAACTCTGTCGTAAATTCTCAATATATACATATACTGAAATTTATAAACATATCGACGGTGGCGGCGACTGCTGTCAGTGAAAAATCGGATCATTTCCAAGGAAATTCGAGCCATTTCCCATGCTCCAAGTATATATATATTTAGTATGCTTTCAAGCTTCTAGGTATACAGTCCTATTTCAGCATTATTTTCCGTCCCCTGTTGTCTGTAATAAGTATAAAGAGGAAAGACAAATGGAATTGGCCGCGGGGACGGTGAATTTTTACAATTTAAATGGATGCTAAATCGCAGAGGCAGTTGAATAAAGGCGGGCTTTAGTCTGCGCTTGTAACTACATTAAAATAGAACCTCGTTTCGATTCATTTGAATAATTTTATTTCATTTGGGATTCCCTCCACCGACCCTTCGACCCACCATGCCACCGAACGCGATAATCATTCCACTCCGGTCCACCAGACCCCTCAGCAACTCCCGCAAAAACCACCCACGACGACATCGCAGACACCCGTAAAACCAAATTCCTTTAGCTCACAATGGGAAAACCTCCTAATTAACAATAATAATCTTCATCGCACTTATTTTCTACTAGCAATTGTCCTCTGCGGCACTTTATTTAATATACATTGTCTTAAAATTGAAATTGAAAATTCTGCTAGTCAGTACTTTTCTGACCAATTAAAGATAAAATATAATTTAAGAAATTCTTAAAAAAGATTAAATTGAAGATGCAAGTACTTGATCACTCCAATGTTCTTGTTTCAAGGTCGTGGTCCAGAAGTTTGATCACCAACACATTTGCATGCGAATCAAGCCTTTCTATGTATTTCTTTCAAACTCTTGGTGCAGTCTACTATTAGTGATGTGCCATGGTGCACCTGTAATTTTTCTGAGAAATTTAGTAAGTAGTTTACCCATAATTAGATTCCGTATGTCCAAATTGGTTTCAGTATTACTTTGTAGAATAGCAACTTATTCTCACTTTGAAAATACTGAAAAATAAAATCAAGTCGTATACCGATACTTTGCATCGCTTGTAAGCGGTCTAATTGATGAACTGAATACAATACAAATAAAGCGCACATATAATATAATAATGTTGTGTACTATTTTTTAGAATTTATTTTTATTTTGCCTAATTTAATTACAGTTTTCGAATCGAAGTTTTGCCGCACATTTAAACTAAATATAGTATCTCTCTATTTTTGCTAGGTTTTGGAAGAAACATTTTATATATTTTTGGTAGCATATCAATAGTTTTATAAGAGGATTACTTTTTGGAATCGAATAGTTGAGAAGCAAATTTATGAATAGTCTGTAAAATTCAGTCTATAGCTAAAATATGTGGCTGATAGAAAGATTTATTTGGATTTAAAAAGCCTACATTGTGCTAAATACCGTCAACATCGAAAATATGTTAATATTGTAATTCAAATCCATTACTTGTATATACACTATTCGTAATATGAGAAATGTATTAACAATTCCACAAATACACGATTTAGTATTTACACGTTGGTAATTATTTCACAATAATTATGTTTCGCATAAGTTTGGATGCAATGTTGGAGTAATTTATAAATAAGTTTTATACAAAGTTATTATTATATCAGTATGGATTTATACGTTTATACTGAAGATATTTTATTATTTAGAGACAGTCTGTATATTATAATACGTTTGGTAACTTAAAAAATCACTGCATATCAGACGGAAATCTGAATATAGTGGAATGTTGTCTGGTATGTTGTGGAGAATTTAATAAATTAACAGGCTTTATATTACTATTATTATTGGCTAACTAGGACTTATATTTTTTTAGAATATTTTCTTTTAATTAATTCCATCTATAGTTTTTTATGAGCCCTCAACTTGATTAAGTTTATAGTCATGAACCTAAATAAATATACAAATATTTATTTATAACAAAAAAATGCGATTGTATTATAACGAAAAGAGTATTGAAAAATAAATGTCCTTTTATTTTTTATATAGAAATATAAAATTTGAATAGAAATCTTCATCCAATTATGTTCGCTCAAAGATAAACTATGCTAAATGTGTAAAGAAATATTATACGGCAAATCAACTTTGCTCAACATTATTATGTTACGAAACTGACGATGTCATTTCTTATTTGCACTGAAAATTTAACGTACATTCTAGAATTACGTTACTCTTGAAGAATTAAATGTAGTCTTTAACTGGAGAAGGATTTTTAATGATTGTTTTAGTATTTTAACTATGTTTAATTTCAAGATTATTAATGTACGAACAAAAATATATAAATAAAATTGAATTGTCCTGTATCTCATTATATAGGTTGGCCCATCGGGTACACCAGATTTATATTTCCTTCCATTTTTTTTGTATTTAAGTTAACAATTCTAATGTTTGACATCTTCTGTTATTAAGGTTATTAAAAATGGGTTGCTATACAAAAGTACAACGTATTGTTATTGTTAAAACACATTACAAATTTAGTAAAAGTTTTGTGGAGACTATTCGAAAAGGTTTTTTGAAACATCAGCTTTAGCGATGAAGCTCATTTTCATTTGGATGGTTTTGTTAGTAAGCATAATTGTCGAATTTGGGGCAATAAAAATCCAGTTATTGATAAAAAAACGATGATCACATAAATAGTCACTGTTTGGTCCGGATTGTGGGCTGGAGGTGTAATTGGACCGTTCTTTTTTGAGAATTATCTAACTTTTGTGGAATCAATTGGACAACATGGACCTCGAAGAAATGTGGTTTCAATAGGATGGTGCCATATGCCATACAGCAAAAGAAACCATCGATTTTTTAAGATAACATATTCCTTGATCGTGTGATTTCCAGATCTTGCGACTTGACGCCATGCGATTTCTACCTTAGCGTTTTGTACAGTCAAAAGTGCATACTAAACAAAAAATAAACAATTCCTGAAATAAAAACAGAGATCCAACGCGTTATTTCTGAAATTGACTCATCTGCCTAGCAAAAAGTTTTCGAAAATTAATCAAAAGGGTTAGGGTATACTAGCCCAGCCGAGGTGGCTATTTGCCCGAAATCGTATTCCATAAATATTCTCAACATGTCTACTTTGTAAATCAATAAAAAAATCCCAATTAAATAATAATTTACTGTGTTTCATTTTAAAATTAAAACCGGCGTATCCGATAGGCCACCCTATGGAAATACGTATATACTACTGAAGCTTTGTGTATCGGGAATAATGTTACAAATTAGCCTTAAGATTAGCCTACGTTGTTTATTGTTCACTTAACAGCGGTAGATAAATATTTAGCTTAACAAGTGTGTGCAAATAGTGGAAATTACCGTTCGTCAGAGCAAAGGATATGCGAGGACCACGCATTACGTCGTTTCATTTATTTACTTTTTATCTGGCGCAAACGGTGCGTATGAAAGGAACATTATCGCCCACTTTTCGCTTATTATATTAGGGCATTAGGCGGAAGCAGCAGAAGTAGCGCCGCATCGTGAAATGTGTAATATTTTTAGGGGGAGGTTTGCGCGATAAAAGCGGCCATAATTTTCGGCAAAGTTTTCAGTTCTCGAGTCCATTCGGTTGAGCTGCTCAACGGTTTGTATACTCCACCACCGTTACCGCAGCCCTCGATTATAAATCCCGCGGAAGAGATCATCGCTGGTGATAATAGCAATAATAATAATAATAAAAATCATCCGGATAATGATGATGATGACGCGGTTCGAGCAACGACGAAGAGATTCACTCGGCCCGAGGGAGAGAGAGAAGTAGAGTTTTTAAGACGAGTAAAAACAAAAAAGAATGAAATAAAATAAGGGTGCAAGAGAAGGAGGTAGGAGATAGCGCAACCCCCATTATTTCAGTTCTTCGTTCCCGTCCGCTCTCTTCCTACACTCACCTGACCTGAATTATTATTATTCAGCACACACTTAACGGTCCGTGAATATTAAACAAAAAAGGAGAGGAAGAAGAGGATAAAAAAATGTATAATGGAAGTTAGCGATGAGAGAGCGTGGGGCGACGAAACTTAATCAAAATTTAATTTGACGCGTTCCCATTAAAAAAAATAAAAAAAGTAAAAAGTAGATTATCGTCTTCATTTTATTCCGGGCCTGATTGCGTTCGCAAATTGCGTATTGCATATAAATTTACCAAGAAACGATTGATGGTGCGGAGCGCAGAAGGACGACGCAATTGCTTCAAACCGCGACAACGATTTTAGATTCAATGAATTCGAACGGGCTCCGGGGATTTCGGTGTAATGGAAATGGTGATATGTAACTACAGCGAACACAGAATATTCAGGATAAATAATATCAGAAGAAGATGAAGGAATTAAATGGAAGGAAGCAATTTTAATTTTGTGTTGGCAGTAAAAAGGAAATTGCTCGTTTTAAAATGCGATTAACAAAAGGGACGACGGGGGGGAATGATGGTAGGTGGGTTGTGCAGTGTAAGAAGGCGATCCTGGAGGGGGGCTTGCCAAGAATGAGGGTTTTCCTTTTTATTTTTATTTTATTTGATTTTTTCCTGTCTCCCCCGGCTCCGACCTCCACCGCCGCCGCCTCTGGTGGATGGTGGAAGTAAATCGTTATCAATCGCCAAACCAATTTCAGCTCAGTTGCAGGGGGGCCATTAGACGAGGGATCTGGAATAGTGGGGAAAGAGATCTGGGGTTGTGTATGTGTGTGTGTGTGTTGTGTGTTTTCCCTAACTTTAGATGAGCAGCAAAAGGGTCAAACTCTCGCTCTCTATTTTCTAATATATATAGATGGATAGATAGAGTGAAGTGGAGTTGAGGAAGGAAGGAAATGTACGGGGGTTGCTCGTTTGAAAGCTGATGGTTTGGCTGGGCAACGAGGAAAGCAGGAGCAAGAGGTTGGGGCCCAGCAGCAACTTGTCCATGTGAGAAATCGTAATTTTCCATGTTTGCTGTAAGTCAATTAAGGAGAGCGACGGGGGAGCCTTCATACCACAGAAATCAACCCATTTTATGAAATCACCAACAGAGCAGTAATTTGATGAAGTCTAATGCGTTGATTATTGCCTTTTACAAAAAGTGTTTTTCTGAATACCACTTATTAATGATGAAGAACATATCTTGCATTAAATATAAATAAATATAATTAATATAATTAGTTTTATCCTTGAACCCTTGAATATAGAAAGAGTTACTAAGATATATATAGGATAGAATATTATATTGTGTGTTAATTTAATAGTATTAAGTTCAAAGAAATATTTAATGAATGTATAATAATGTGACCGCGGGATTATATTCATAAAATGGAAAAAGTGTTTATTTTTAAATGAACGTAGACTGTGATCCAATTTATAACCAGAGGAAAAGTTTGTTTTGTAAATATACCCAGGCAACACTTTGCATATTCGCAAATTGAAATACGAGTTACTATTACCAGAAGACGAGAACTTCCAGAACAACCTAATACTTTCAAATGAACGAAAGCGCAAATGAACGAAAGCGCAAATGAACGAAAACTAAAATCGCAACCTAGTCGTAAAATATTTTAGTTAAACTGATTAAGACTTTTATAAATACTAACAAATATGCATATTCTTTTATAAAGTTCAGCTTCAGATGAATACAAAGTGGAACTTCGCTTTCCGAATATAAAATCAAAAACTATTTTTGTTTTGTTTTTATATTTGATTTTTATTATATAGATATGTAGAGTATTTGTAAAAAATAATTTTAAAAGAAAAGTTGAGAAAATTATTTTTATATATATTAATATTTGTTTATTATTTAAGATTAAAGTCACTTATTTACTTGTAAATAATAAATCGCATAATCCGCATAATCTGTCCGAAAATAGCAAAGCTTACAGATCCAACTCATGCAACTTATTGCTACAACGGCACAATATAGAAGCGTTTTGTTGATCGCTTGATTACTGGAGATGAAAAATTAGGGTGGAATAAACATAAATTTTAATTTAATAATTATAAATGTAGCAATCACCAATTACTTGTTATGATTTTTTATTGTTTTATTATATTTGATGTAGAAATTACTGTTATTACACGGATTTCTTTTTACACGATTTAAAAATAGCCTTCATATATGAAGTTACAAATTATTGTGATAGACAACTGAGAGTAATCGATCAGAAATCAAACGGATCCAGTCTTCTGAATTTACAGCGTAATTAAAAGCTGCAGGAAATAGATAAACCAAAACATTACTATCGGATATACTTATTTTATAGTTTTTCTTAGAATTTTATTTCATAACTCTTCATCTAATTAATAAAGAATATGATAGGTATTATTTACATGTGTGTCAAACATAATTATTCAAATTATCTCATGATGAATTATCATGGTCTTCATTCATCTTTAATACGTTACAATTTGAGGGAGTTACATTATAGTAACAAGTCATTAAACTAATGAAAAACACTTATTATAAACATTATAATATAATTATCGACGAAGAGAATATAGAGAATGTGCAGTTAAGTGAAAAATAATTATAACTGCTAAATTTATTATGCACTGAAAATATAAGAGTCCCCCTTTTATTTTTAGTGCATAAAATGCATTATTATGAAGATGAACCAAAAAATCTAAATGTTTTTTTTTAATTACCTATAAATAATTTATACTACAGATGGCACAAGCAATGTAAAGTATAGTTTCCTCATTATATGGCTTGAAATATTCATATGTAATAATTAAACAAATTTCAAGCAACATTTATTCATGATTATTTTTAAAATTACAACAATATTGAGATTACTTTTTACGAATTTACCCATAAATATTTTTATGAAAGACACTAAAAAAAGTAATAAACTCCGAAATATGAATTCGATTTATTAGAAGTATGTCTTCAGCATTAATATTCCGACGAAATATAAAAAAAAATATGATTTCTCTTTATCTCTTGTTTAACCCTTTGAAAACAGAATTAAAAAAAAATACTTTACATATTTTTATTTCTACAAATAAATGTTTCAATAATATTATGGTAAGAAAATGTGAATAGATTATCCTTCAGGATGTAGTTAGCGCTGGTAACCAGTATGCACTTGCAATACTGAATTAATTTGAAAATGAATTTTAAATTTGTGGTTAGCAGCAGTAACCAGTTGTCCTGAAAGGGTTAATAGACTTGATTAAACATGAGATAAAGTAATAGTACTTGAACTAAAATTATTATTTTTTCACAAATATTAGGTAAAATAACAAGGAACAAACCATTGATAATCGATATCTAACACATATCAATTAACTTTTTTTATAGAGTATTCGGTATCAAAACGAAATGGTCAAACAATGTACAAGGATAAACTTGTTATGTACAATGCCTAATAGTTTCTCCACACATTGGCCGAATAAATATAGCGTGCAAGAACAAAACTAAAAGATGTAAATGTTTCAGGTAAATATAAATAATCGGTAAAAACTTAATTGTAGTTAAATTTGAAAGATGAAAGTTATACGTTCAATATTTAGTTTATTAGTAATATGTGCGAAAGCAAGAAAAAACATGTTTGTGATGTGCTAAGTAAACCAATTAGGTTGATGTCAGAATAGGGGTTGTGTATTATTGTGCGTGTGTTGCGAGTGAAGAAAAACCAAACTTTTCCCCATTCGCTTCGCTCGCTTTACTTTTATTTTCTTTCCCGTATTTTTTCCCTTTTCCCTTTTTTTTCCTGTGTGTCGGCTCGCACACGGATGCAGCGGTGTGTTGGAGGGTTGAAAATGATGTGTGTCGGATGTAATTTAATATTTGGCATGAGTCAGGGTATGCGTTCGTATGTGTATTCGTGTGGATAGGGATGGTGTGCGTCTGTGTGTGTATATTCTTCGCAATGTACTCTCGCCCCCGGGCCAAAAATAGGGTCGAGGCAAGGAAAAGAATGTACACAAAACGGGAGCACGAGGGTGGTGACGGCACCCCCATACGGCCCAAGAGTTTTAGCGCACGGCTGAGCCTGAGAGCCAGTGGAAAACTTTCAATTTCAAATATTTAAATTCCGCCGCATTAAGTGGTGGAACTTTCCGCGTCCGCCCACGCACTCCCAAGAAAATCCCGGGCGATCCGAAAGGAATGAGAGAGAAAGAGAGAGAGGAATGGTCGGAAGCTGTGCGTGGGACCGGATGTAATCTAAACGGCCGATAATAAAAATCCGAGCCCCTATTTGAACGACACGCAATATAAATAACAATCCTAATTGAAAATAGAGAGAGAAAAAAATATATTGCCTGGAGCCCGACAATAAATCGTACATTTTCATAATCTGCATTACGGCTCAATTAATTTCAACCCCCCCGTTGCCAAATAAATGCTGAATTTAAAGCAGCTGACTGATCGATGCAGATTACTTACTGGAAGAAATCGTACACAGTCATCAGTGTCGGCTTGGCCAAACAATTATATCCGTGGAATTATCAAACTCTGACAGCTTTTAGGATCAAAGAAACGTCGCGCTGCTGATGAATTTAAGCTTTTCAAAGGGAATTACGTAAAAGCGATATTCAAAATCAATGCCTTTCTAAATTTATTTCCCGTCATCCAGACAAAACCTGAAAAACTAAAATATGTGTTTTGAATTTTACGAATATGCTATATCATAATAGTTTTAAATCTTTTAACGTGAAAAATACATTCTGGAAATTCTTTCAAATCAGTGAGCATTTGGACAAAGACTTTACTTATAATTACAGGAACATTTTCATCATGTTACGATAAAGTGAAATATTGACAAATCAAATCAGGTTCAATTTATAATTCATTAACTTAGATGGAACTAATACGTTTTATTTAGGTTATTATTATTTACATTTAGATTGGGTATATATTAGATTAGAACAATATAAAATTGTGTAAAAAAGTAAAAATTGATTTAATTAATCAAAGATTAATTTAGATTAAAATTTGTAATTGAAATATCAGTGTAATCACGATTGTGATATTAATATTTTCGGTACATGTAATACGAAACCGCATAAAAAGAGAAGAACGATGTTATGTATTATTTCACGCTGTTTCCTCTTTCATCTCTTTCGGTCTGTCTCCCTTTCAAATGTGCGGAACGTGTGTACCTGAAAGAGATAGAGCGAGGGCGTCAATGATAAAGAGGGTAAAAAGGGGTGGCAGCGGTGGTAATTGCGTGCAATTTTGTTATGTCCTTCTTCGCGCTCCGGCTTTTTTTATTGGATTGCGTGAATGTGCTTGCCGACGTGCCGTGGGGTTGCGGAGACGAGGAAGACGACGAGGGGTGGCAGGCGCGCGGAGAGTAGGACTACAAAAAGAATAAAAAAGATGAGATGACGGCGGGATCCTTGCAGGCCTCGGAAGAGCGGAAAGCTCGAAGCCATTCTGGTTTATTTCTCCGGAGACCAATCCCACGCCACACTACGGACATTTAGTATTCCGTGACAATAAAACTCCCCCTCGGTCTCTGCACAGAAGAAAAAAATAAGTACAAAAAATATATAACTGATAGAGTAAAAAAATGCACATACGCGAAACGGACAGATTTATCATCAAGGTCGCGTGTACTTCGCGGATCGTTCTGCACGACACGCCAGATTAATCCTTTCTTTATTCGGTAAAGTTAGTCTGGATCCGAAAGAAAGTTCCAAAGTGAAAGACGAGTTTGTTTTCACGCTCGATAATTAACTAATTACAACTTGCATAATGAATGTAGTATATAAGCGTGCCGCGGTCATCAATGGATCAGTGTGTATTTCGCTATGAAACTTCTTGTGTTCAATCTGGTGCTATGTGTGGCCGTGATGGCGCAGAGGCCTTTTGCGAAGGGTGTTTTCGTCGAGGGGCGTGTGTCGACGAGGCATAATAACGGGCCCTCCTTTACGGGAAGCATCCCTTTTCACGTTCCAAACCATTACAGAGTGGTCAAGCGGATGCCATACAAGGTGATCAGGATACCCATCTACGAAAATCTTCCGCACTTCAACAAGGTGCAGTACTCTACTCAGAAACCCTACTGGTCGCATCCAATGGTGATTCCGGTGCCTCGACCTGAAGCGCCCTTCAAACAAATCGACCTTGCAGCAGCGGATTTACAGCCTCAGGAGGATCCGAAGTACAGGATTATCTTTCCCTCAGGATTATCGCAGTACACCGAAAAACCATATGATTATGGACATCGTCCATCGATAGACTCAACTCCATTCAAGGGATCGCCTAGAATCAATTACTACTCCCCGCAACAGAATCATCCCAGTGACGAGAGGCAGTATAAGAAAGGAAGCTCCAAACCAAAATTGCAATCCGTAATTGACAATTATTCCAATCAACAATATCCACAAATTCCAGTGAATCAGATGCCAGAACATACATATAATACTCAAGAAACCTATCAAAAGCAGCGTGAATATATTAGTGATGTAGCCGAAACTAGTCGACATTTACCATCGCCAGATCACTTTGTACCGATTAATCAACAAGATAACAGTAATCAGAACCAGTTTAAAATCTATTATGAACGGCAACACGCGAGTGCAAGTTACGGAAGCAAAGTGCCAAAATCTAATCAACCTAGCATATTTAAGAATCAATACAAAATTCCGTCTTCAAAAAATACCCAAACTTCAGGACCATTTGTCGCAGATACTAATCATTTGCAGTATAATAAAAATGGTATGAGTTACCAGCAACCTCAAAAGGAATCGATTTACAAACAGGAACTTGTTAATCCATTCTCAACGAAAGTAACTCAAGCATCTAATGTTGAAACCAATACACAATTACAGTACAACCAAAATCAAGTAGATTTGACTTATCAGCAACCTCAAGTACAATCAAATTACAAACATGAAATTAGAACCAACACTCAACTCCATAATAATCTGAACCAACTTGGAGTGAGTTATCAGCAACATCAAGTAAAACCAAGTTATAAACAAGAAAATACAGTCGCAACTAAGGGATCTAACTTTGGAACCAAAACTGAATTTCACAACAATCAGAACCAAATTGGAGGGAGTTACCAGCATCCGCAGGTAGAATCAAATTATAAACAAGAAATTGCTAGTCCTGTCACAACTAAAACATCGAATGTTGGAACCAATACACAATACCACAATAACCAGATTCACCTTGAAATGAGTTATGAACAACCGCAGGTAGAATTAAATTTTAAACAAGAAATTGCTAGTCCTGTATCAACTAAAACGTCGAACTTTGGAACCAATACACTATACCAGTATGGCCAAACTCAACTTGGACTAAGTTACCAGCAACCAAAGATAGAACCAAGCTATAAACAAGAAATTGCTAGTCCTGTTGCAACTAAACCATCTAATGTTGGAACCAATACGCAATATAACTATAACCAAAATCAACTTGGACTGGGTTACCAGCAACCACAGGTAGAATCAAGTTATAATCAAGAAATTGCTAGTTCTGTCATAACTAAACCATCGAATGTTAGAACTAGTACACATAACCACTACAACCAGAATCAAGATGGAATTAATTACCAACAGCCTCAAGTAGAATCAAGCTATAAACAAGATATTACTAGCCCTATCTCAAATATAGACTCTAAAATTGGAATCAATGCACAACGCCACTATATACAGAATCAACTTGGAATGAATTATAAGCAACCTCAGGTCACTACGGGCTACATATTCGATGAACCAAAATCTCCACAATCTTACATCAATGAAACTCCATATAAATCAGATAATGCAAAAAACGGCCTTCGTACTACATCCATCATTGGAAACAATGTGCAAATTGGTAATAACCAAGTTGGAATGGTATTCAAGCAACCTCAGGTGATTGCAGGATACCAAATAGAAGAACCACAAAAACCTTACAACGTTGAAAATCAATATAAACATTTTACCAAGCTGACCGTCGATGGTGGAAATCAAAAAGCTCAACAGCAGGTTTATAATCAGCAGAAATTAGGAGCTACTTATTCGCAGCATCAAGCATCTGCGAGTTATAAAATAGAAGAGCCAAAATCCCAATCCTACAACATCGGAAATACATACGAAAATGTTTTTACACAAGGAAATACTGAGACTAAATTGGATGGTTACCGTAACATATTTACAGGAAATTATGACCAACCTCAAGTTAGTGCGAGTTATAAAATAGAAGAACCGAAAACTCAAGAAGAATTTAATTCTCTAACCGTTTCTTCTGGTTTTGGCGGACAGATTCATCAGAAACAACAAACTAATCAAGAACAGAGTTGGAAACCATCGATTACGAATTACGAGTCGAGTCAAGGAAATAACTTCCAAATGCCAAAATCTAATGATCATATTTACTATCAAACTCCTCCAGAATACCAGACTCAGGCTCCAATTTTTGACGAGGAGTCAAAAATGCAAGAAAGTTCGGTGATTGATTATAACCATCAACCAAATTTAAAAGAAAATGTTGAGGAATATAGAAAACAGCAGGAAAATAATGCAGGTTCTTCGGTTATTAGTTTAACTCTTGATACAAACCAGTATGTGCCTAATGTATACCAGCACCATAACCCTTTGAATGAAGAATCTAATCAACAGTTCAACAATTTTGGTCATCAAGCTCAAATTAATAATCTTATAAGCTCTAACGTTTATAAGACTGAAAGTGTCTATAATTCCAATTCTATGAAGTCGGAAGAATCGGAGGTTCAAAATTTACAAGAGTTTTCTCCAATTGTAGCCAAAGAAATTGAAGATCAGGTTTATCAGCAGAATGAAGGTGGATCTTACCAAAACCAGGGGTCGAATGGAATTCCTGTTTGGGAAGTGAGCGAAAGATCAACAGAGGAGAACTGGAAAGCTGTTGATTCACCGAAAGCCGATACATTGAGTTGGAAGAGAAATTCTTACGATATGAATGCTGAGGACTGGTTAAAGATGAAGGAACAGCATGACGTATCTTCTCATATGCTGAGGCAAGGAATGCATCAAGCGGAAGAGTCCAGGATGGATTCAGGTTCAGTTTCACCAGAAGAGAGAGGAACACGCCCAATGTCGGCGCTGGCCGAAGGGAGGATGTCGTATCCAGTCCATTTCCTTGTGAGTCCACAAAAGGAACAGCTTAAAGGGAACAACATAAATTTCGTGCTGCAGGAAAACGTCCCGTTGTCCACTGCCCAGTGAAATGAACAGAACTGATTGCCACTTAGGCAAAATAATTTATTCGTAAAAATAAAAACGTGTTAATGAAATAGATTTTCTCCTCATCCATAATTCTCGTTTCCCTCTTCATTTTGTTTTCTTTCTTTGCTTCACTCCTCCGTGAACGTGAATTAATTCGCTAGCGAATTAATTAAATTAAAATTTAGGAAACGAGCGCCCGAACTTTCTTCTGCTCTTTGTTCCGCATCACTTTTCTTTTGGCTAACGGAGAACAGGCGATTTTAAAAACGCATTAATTAGCGCGGAAAGAGAATGGGGAATTAGTCACGATCGCTGCACTTTTTAAAAGGCGAACTCACTCACCCTCTGTGCGTCCCTCTCTTTCTCCCTCCCTTTTTAACACATTTAATATCTTATGCCTATCTCTCGCTCCTTTATATTGCTTTTTTTTTACTTATTGTATTTCGGGACGCCAATTAATAGATGCTATGATTAATAATCTATATATTATATACAGTGCGTGATATATAGCATAATCGAAAAAGCTTTCGATGGTGGTGCATCGTTAATTATAAGAGGGGTCGTCGGCGTCAAAGGGCTGCTACAGATACGCCCCCCATCGATATTGCAATAAGATATATACAGGGTGACCTATTTCTTTTAACCATTCCAAATAACTTTTTCATTACTTTATACCGCATTTTTTCAGTCCATTATTACATAGAAAAATTGTCTTAAAATTATGGAGAATAATGTTGATAAAAGATATATGTTTTTCAAAATTATCTCAAATTTAGGGTACATCGTACAGATTGCATTGGTATTGTCATTATTTATTTGTATTAAATTAAGTTTGGAGATGTTAGATGTAAAATAATAATAAGAGTTAATTATTAAAAAATAATATAACTTAAATGTTGCTGATTCTTCTTCTGTATTATTATTATAGTGAATAAATGATTATTAATTATTTGTAAGTAATTTTAGATATCGATAATATATTGTCTCCATATATTTTATTTTACAGTCTATTCATATGATCATTAAGTAAATCTTATGGAGGTTGACATTTGTTTTTGTCAATTTTTTACCCTTATTTTCTTCATGATAATTTATGATTTGATGGTTAACGTTGTAGGTTAACATCAGCAGTAAATTTGCTGCTGATCCTATATCCGTCTATTATATTTTTCCTACATTTTTTTATTATATAAAAATGTCCAAGTTTATCAAATTACTTCTTTCAATTACAAATATATTTTTTTATTTATAATAATCGAATTTATTATCCAAAAAACAGAACACAAAAAGAAAATAAAACAAATGGATGTACAAATATGTACGTTTAGCTAAAAGGAATCGAATCAGTTTTTCCAAAAACTGATCTTCCTTTGGTCCCGAAAAAAGTACAAAATTTCCCACAATCAGCATAAATTAAAAAGCGGTAAATACAACTATAATAAATAAACAAGGTAAAAAATAAAGAATTTATAAAAATTTATAAACACAAAAATATAAAATTTACCAATCTTCTTACAAATCGCATAACATCTGTAAGTAATTTGGTTATTAAGATGAATAAGTATTGAATAGTGTTTATACTAAATAAATTAGCTTCTAACTCATTTAAAAAATTGACAAAAAGTGATTTTATAGCGATTTCAAAAGCTAAATTCAAGAATGAAAAGTAGAAAGAATGATAAATCTTAGAAACCAGCATTTCTCAACTTTTTTGCCGCGCGACTCAACAACTCAATTGTTTTAACATACAAATTTGGTGCATGGTGAGATCTGTCATTTCGCAACCCATTAAAAATTGAAACCAACAGTGGGTCGCTACTTATAGATTGAGAAACGCTGCTAAGACACACCTTATTTTTGGTTAAAACAGAATATGAATCTTCCTTTTGTTTATTGCTTTGAAAATGGAACATCAAAAAAAATAATTGTCCATTGTAGTAAATTATAGTTATTATGATTAAAACATGAATATAGTAAGTGTAGAGTTTCTAAATTAATTATGACAAATTGTTATGCAAAATAGACAACCCTGTATATATTTTTCATATTGCATTTTAATCAGGCCACTTACAATCGCATGGGAGTGCACTCAAAGTGAAAACGCAGCAAAAAAACATTTGCATATTAAAATGTGCTAGAAAGCCGATCCGACGGATAAAGGAAAATGGAGAGACTGGCATTAATTCTCTGTGGAAAATATTAAGTTTCATTAATTATTTAGAGCGAAAACTAAGTGTACAGGGTGCTGGGCGTTCTGGTAGTTGGCAAAGCAGGTTGTGACGTGATCTTTGAAATTTAATAATTGCGAGGAGGTTTCGCTTATAAAATTTCAATCAAAGAATGGATCGTCGGAAACAGATGTAAGGGTGAAGTGCAATTAAGGTTTTCATCCGATTCCTTAGATCCAGAAGAAAGGTTTCTGTAATTATTATCATTCGGTTCGGGAAAACGTTCTATTCTATCTCTACTTCATCTACCAATTCGAACGTAAAAAGCATGCGATCCGTTAAACAACAAACGAAATAAATTAATGAAATGTATCTCGGGAGTCGCGCTTCGAGGAAACTGCGGCTTTCGGATCTAAAATATGCATAGATTTCGCAGGAATAATTACGAGTCGGATTTTGGTATCGAGGCTTCGAAACGTTACCCTCGTTCTGTTCAATTCGGGCTTGAATTACGGATAAAAATTGCTGGAGGAGAAAGGGAGTTTGGATTCCAATTAAACATTGAATTACCTCCACTTCCATTGTTTCCTTTTTAAATTTCTCTTTCGTTCCCTGCAAATCAGTATTTTTTTTTTCAATTATTGGATTCGATGGAAAGAAACATCCATTAATTAAACGATCAGTCCGTAGATAAATAAATAAGAAAATATAGTAATACCTCGCATGTGGGGATTCAGTGAATTGTAATTGACAAAATAAAAATAAATTCTCAAAATTAATATAAAATTATTTTTTAATATGTACGTTTTTGTTTTACTTGATAGAGTCAACTCTTTTTGTGCAGTGCGGTTTCACAATCTTGTTGTGTTGCATAAAGAAAAGATGAATTTTATTTTACATTTTTTTGGATTTGACACGATTTCATCGTGTTTCTGAATTCGGCATTCGACGCATCCCGGACGCTGTATAAAATTAAGAAATTGTTACCATACCTGTTCTTCCAAATTATAAAATTATACCTAACGGGTAGACTATTCCAGATATGGATGCAAGATCTGGGGTACCACACGGAAGCGTATTCGGACCTATTTTCTATCTCATCTTCACGTTGGATGTCGCTACATTCACGGATGATGCTGCACTAATGTCATCTGACACTAAACCAGAAGTTGCATCACAAAACTTGCAAAGTGGATTAAATAAAATAGAACACTGGCTAAAAGCATGACGAATTAAAGTCAACGAAACGAAATCTACTCATGTCCTTTACGATGAGGAAGAAAACCTGTTCCCCAGAAACCCTAAATAACATTTTTTTTTACAGGAGGATCATGTAAAATACCTAGGTATGCATCTGGATAGAAGACTTTCTTGGAAGAAACATATATGGACAAAGAGAAAGCAACTAGGTCTGAAATTCAGCAAACTATATTGGCTGCTCGGAAGAAAATCAGTGCTATCACTTGACAACATAAATTGACGAACTGTAAAAATACTAGATGATTTTTTTTTATATACAAATTAATAAATAAATTAATATATTCGAATTCTATATTAAACGTAATAAAATATAACAACAGGTGAATAGGTAAACAAATGCCATTAAAAAAACAAATAAAATTACAATAATAGCAAAAGTTACCGAATTTGTCCCATTTCAGTAAAAGGGACAAATTCTGGAACTAAAACTTAAACGATTATTTGTATTGAACTCAACATGAAAAAATACTATATACTTAAAAAATATTACATGCATTTCGATTTGAGAGATTTTTTTTACTTGAGAATGATAGTGAATTATTCAATCTATGAAAGTTAAATTATTATATTGACCGAATAACCGAACTATTAAAGCAACAACTTGCTGTAGAGCTGAGCAACACAGATGGCAATATACGTAGACTGAAGTGATTACAACCGCACGATCTTCCTACTCGCTTCTGATGTATTGTGAAGTACTTTATTTATTATTTGTTTATATTTTATCAGTTTTGTTTGGTCATTGGATCAATCTGCAATATTGTTTATTTCATTTATATTTATCCAGAATTAAAGCTTATTATTTTTCTTTGTATTGTAATAGATTGCTTGTTTAAAATAAAAATAAAATCTTTATTTTATAACATATTCGAATGAAAATTTAACAAATATCTTCGTATTAATATTTTTATCAATCTAATTTAATTAATCTTGGAGGAATCTTAAATCAGATGAATCGTTCAAATAAATCATTTAATTACAGAGATTCACGTGATTCAGTACAATGTAAAGGCAAGGAAAGCTCTGGCAATTACTGGAAAAGTTTTAAAGGGACTGCCAAAAGCTTCAAATTAATCACAATTATATTCATATTGCGACTGGGGGTTATATCCGGCACAACGAAACAAAGTTTCATACACCTTCTACCAAGTTATAAAAGCATATTTAACACATAGATCATTCCGGATGAAGTGCGAATAAGAAAGCTCTTCTCCCCACTCCAATTATGTTTACCCCAATGACGTGTTCCCGGATTTATCCATTATATTTCACAATATATTATGTACGTAGATAATAATTGATATATTAACATATCTTCTTTAATTGAATAATACTTATTATGAAAATAATTAAACTAAATAAATTAAATAATATCGTATCAAATCCAGTAAACACTGGGTAGCAGCACCAGGTAGACTGTTTCTAAGTGGACTAATTGAGGAACTAAATATAATAAACTCGCACATAAAGAGACTTAACCGTGTAAATGGCAAAAAAAAATAACAATTATGTGAAAAGGATATAAAAGTCGGAGTATACGAGTTATTGCTGTACTGCAATTATCCACCAGTGTTATTTATATATTTACATATATATATTTATATTTTATTTATTGTATATAAGAATATTAGAATGAAGATACTTTAAAGTAAAAAATCCGTATTTGACTATTTTCTTTAAATTTCACATAAAATGTATTACTATATTAACAGCAAAATGTGGTACAATCGATAAATATTTTAATTGATTTTATATAGTATAATTATAATTTATATTTGTATCTATAATATTTAGAACCACAAACGTATATAAAAGCATATATACAATCATGTTGAGTTTTCATCCTACAAGACTACAAAAAAATTGACAAACTGTAAAAATACTAGATGATTTTTTTTATATACGAATTAATAAATAAATTAATATATGCAAATTCTTTATTAAACGTAATAAAATATAACAACAGGTGAATAGGTAAAAAAATGCCATTAAAAAAACAAATAAAATTACAATAATAGCAGAAGTTACCGAATTTGTCCCATTTCAGTAAAGGGGACAAATTCTGGAACTAAAACTTAAACGATTATTTGTATCGAACTTTAATACAACAAGAAAAAATACTATATACTTAAAACATATTACATGCATTTCGATTTGAGAGATTTTTTTCCTTCAGAATAATAGTGAATTATTCAAACTATGAAAGTTAAATTATTATATTGACCGAATAACCGAAATATTAAAGCAGCAATTATTTTTATATAGCAGAAATACTTTGGTCGATTTGGCTCTTTGGTCATAATTGTGACCAATAAATATGTTTTATATTTAATTAAAATGGAAGAAAATATTACGTTAAAATGAAATATTATTAATTACATTGATATACAATGGAACCTCGCTTAACGAGTATAATCCGTTCCAAAATTTCCGGATTTTGCTTAAAACAGTTTTCCCCATATAAACTAATGTAAGACACGAAAGTATAACTTGGTCTCGTGATTATCTGATTAGTATTTGGCTATTTTCATTCTTTTCGCATTTTATTCGGAGACTTTCAATTGTTATTCAATTTTGCACAAAGAATATCATAAATAACATGTCCGAACACAAGTTTGGAAATTTTATGAACACAACCAATTTCAAGTTTCATTTTCAGAAATAAGTCGCTTAGAAATGATTAAATAGAGTTTGGCACACAATAATATAGATGAAGACAATATAAGAAATTTATTCAATGAAGAAGGTATTTTGATGGAAGATTTGGAAAACCATGTTAGCTACAAAGGCAAAGAAAATTTAAAAATTCCTGCAGAAAAAAAAACGAAAACCTATTAGTTAAAATTATCATGAAAAAGTGTTATTGTTACGATACCAGTATTAAATGCAATTATTTCTAAAGGTTAATTGTTAAATGAAAGAGAAAATAAACTAAATCAACTTAAAAGTCACATTATTAAATGCGATTTTTGTTAAAAAAAGCTGTTATTTTCGAAAAAACATAATTTTTACCTTTGAAAACGAAGTTCCGCTTAACTATGTAATTTCATAAAATGAATCTCATTCGTTAACGCAGATATAACTGTATATAGATTTTTGTTATTTTACCTATGCAAACCCCGGCGTATCCGCCTCATATGCATGAACACCTTGAGATGGCTAGAAAATCCTCGGATTGATTTCACGTTAGGAATGAAATATGGGTCGCTCTGTTCACCTGGACTATGTTTAAGCGTTCGAATGGGATGTTCAACGATGCCGGAGGGATGTTAAGGAAATAAGAGCGAACGCTTTGTAAATGTTTATTGCTGTGAAATAAATTTTCCGGTACTGGGGAAAACCGGCAGATAAATTCGAATGTGAACTAATTCTAATTGATAGCTCCCTAGCAGAATGACAACATTCGCAGTCTCGGCACACCCGCGATATTCCGCACATCCCAGATCCTGCGACATCCTTCCTGGTCCGCCTCCTTAGGCCCCAAACACCTTAAATCTATACAAATTGCCGCAAATCCGAAATGGTAATTTAACTGCACTTAATATTCCCAACTGATGTGTTCCGTCCAGCAGAAAACAAGTAAAAGTATGTTCTCATCCCCCGTCAAATTTCCGTTCCATTATTTTTTTCTGAATTTCACGTTTGCTGACGTATATATTTCTTCTTCGTGTCTCTTTCCTACTGTCGCTCGTTTGAAATCTTAGCTCGGGCTTAGTTCAAGTGGAGGAGCTTCGTTCGTCCTTCGTTTCTCATTATGGAAATCCCTAAATGGCTTTTAAACTCGACTCCACGGCCTGCGTCCTTCCTTATTTAGGGAGCGCAGTTGCTCTCCTCGCAGTGTTGTCCAAGTTAAAAGCCCTTGGCCTGGCTTTAACTTCTGAAACATATCATTAACTTTTCCCCGCACATACACAAACACGATAGTGCGTTCGGCTTATCTGCTTCAACTACTTATAGCCGGAATTTACATACTAGTAACTAACTCTTATCCAAAGGAAGATTCCAATTAGATCGCATTTCTCCGTTTACCATTGTATCCAATCAAGAGAGAAAGAGAAATGGAGAGGAAGAGAAAGACAGAGAGAAACATGTATTTTCAGCAGAAACGATTGTCCTTTAATAATGGATTTTCTGTTTACTTTGTTTGGAAATTGGAATGCATGAGAAATGATGTGCGCTGTACGGCGTAATTTGGCGCTCGGCCAGCGCCGGGAGGGAATTGCTTTTGCGAAAATCAAGTAAATCGCATTTATGTAATGCACGGAAATTAACTGAAAATGTGCTCATAACGCATCTTATTTTCTTAAATGTTTCCTCTATTTCCATTTGCAAACATTTTCTCGTAAATTCGATTTATCATTCTCTCGAACTTCGTAAAATGTAGTACGTGCAATTTTTCGTGTATACAACATTATCAAAATCATTCAAACATCATATGCATATTAATAAAATTTATTCAATATTTTGATATAGCAGTTTCATCATCGAAATAATTTTTTATATTTGTTATAAGAATCTTAAAATTAATGATCTTAAAATCAATTAACAATATTTAAATATAGTTAAAATTAATTGTCATAAAAATGTAATAAATATAATCAGCTAAGATTGATGATTTTATAGTTTCAATATCTATTTGTATGTTCCAATTTCTATCCGGCAAAAGTCGGGATAAAGTCGAGCATCTTAAAAAAATTCTGGACAAAAATAAAATGGATTATATTTAAAATTTATTAATTTTGCAGTAAAATTGAATGAATATTAATAAGTAATATATTTATACAAATCTATTTTTATTTATATGAACAAGTAAAACAAGTCAGGGAAACTATAATTATAATATATTTTAATTAACGTTAATTATTTTTTTAATATTAATTAAAATCACAAAGGAATGTCTCTACTCACTAACAATTTTATTTAATATTATTTTTGCGAATATTTTTATTGTATCTCTGTCTCTTTCAAATATCCATTCAGTAGAAATATCGAATAAATCATAATAATTAATTGGCCAGATCATAATAAAAAATAATAAATATATAAATCCAAAATAAATATAAATGATAAGTATTAACAAAATAATATAAATTTATAAAAACCCTAAAAATAAAAAATCAATATAAATTATTAAAAATAATAAAAATTATTAATAATCGACCTAGGTCGTAATAATATATGATATTAATTGAATTAGAATAAATTTAATTTATTTTTTTTAAACAATTCATTATTTTAAGGGAAAAGGAAAATATAAATATATAGTGAAACCTCGCTTAACCAATTTAATCCGTTTCAAAATTTCCGGATTTTTATTCGTATAGTGAAACATATTCAAAAATACACATAATATGTGTACACAAGTTTTAAAAATGAGCGAGGTTCTACTGTATATATATTTTATATAAATCAATTAATAATTTTCTTTGTTGCAACACTAAACAATAAACATTATCATTCACAACAAAAAATATTCATATTGCACAAATTGTAAACTCACACAATTGTAAGTTGCTAACGATTGAGTAGAGATGTAAAACACATACCAAGAAATAAAGTTATTGCTAAGAAATTTTATTGAGAAAGACATGCAGATTTGCATTGACTGTTAAAACATTAGAATTTGCGATGAATTTAATTGGCGTTGAAGGGAAATTAGCCCCGATTGCCATGTTGTGTGTGGGTGTGCGAGAACGCGCAGAGTTGGTTTTGTTGAAGAAAGTTCTGGTGTTTCGGTGCATAACTCAATTCCAAATGAAATTGGTGCAGGAAACGACGGAGACGCTGTCCTTGTCCCCGGATCGCAAGAACAAGGCCACCTTAAATCTAATTACACCCCTCGCTTAACCGCACCCTCCCTCCAACCCATTATTATCTGCGGGCGTAGAGGGCAGCAAACAGACAGACGAAAATATAACAAAGAAATAATGAAAAAACAATGTATTTGTGTATAAAGAAAATATGGAGAGAGAGAGAGACCAAATTTCCTATCCATCATAAACAAAAGGAAACGAAATTTCCTCCGTCCGGCAGATAGAAATGATATTTATTGCTGTGATTTGTTGGGTTTCTTTGCGAATTTTCCCTCCATCGTCGCCGCATTGTTTCCTCTTGGGGATGCGATTAGAAATCTCGTGCCAATAAAACGGCCCTGCAATTATTTTCTCCCAATAGAAAATTGATGGTAACAACATTATTATTTTTCTCTAGCTTCGCGTGCTTTTTGATTGAAAAATGACGAATCATCAATTATGTACTGGTATGAATTGAATTCAATATTTTATTTTGCTTCTTCGATTATATAGATAAAACAATTTAAAACAGTAAACGCAACTATTTCAATACTTTTCTTCTTTTATATGTAATATAAATAGTGTATTTTATTAATTTAATTAAATATTTTATAAAAAATGTGTGAATAGCATAACAGACAATAGAAAATATTTTAGAATTAGTAGTTTATATAAATTTATATTTATTTTGAACAAATTAGTAAATGTCTTACATAACTGCTAAGCAATGCAGCTCTTGTAGTCCTAGCTTAGAATCATCTCTGAGCACTTTGAAATACTTCTTTATTCTGGCTTTGTAAACATTGAGTGGTTAGACAAAGATGAGTTCAGATTTATACTATGATATCGATGAAAATATACATCAGAATAGATTTTATTCAGTGTAAATGATTATACATCAATATTACCTGGCATATGAAAGTCCAATAATTAATTACAAGATAGAAACTCCAAAAGTGTAAGATTTTTTCATGTTTTTATGAAGCGATATTCATATCTACAAAATATGCTTAGCATCTTAAGATATATCAATATTGAAGCAATATAAGTTAACATGGAAAGAAAATGTAAAAGCAAAAAGTGATGACTTTTATAAATATATGATGTTGATGATTTATTCGAAATATGATATTAATACAGTCTTCAATATATTATATTGGAAGCAAGCGTCACTATTATATTTAAATTGAGAATTATCTTTTTTTTCTGAAAAATCAATGATTTGTTTGCATATTTTGTGATTATAATATAAATTTCAGTAGCCCCTTGCAGCAAGTCAATTTAGTTTTTTTTTATTATATTATTTTGTTAAGTTTGTATTAGGTTTTTGCAATAAAAATGATTATTATTAATATAAATTTGTATTTTTTATAATTTACTTTTATTTTGGTAAATTATAATTTATATTGTTTGGAAATTTTCAAAATGGAGTGATCAAATCCGCGTAACTAATTAACCGCACTGGTTTATTTTCTGTAATTAATTAATTAATTATTTTTATTATTTAATAGATAACAATAATGTTGAATTATTGTTATAATCAGTACACTTCCTAGCTTATCATATTCAAAATATTTATTAAATTTGCAAGAAATTAATAATATACAAAAGACTAAGTTAATTGTAGGAATATAAATTGCGTAAGATAAAGGATAAAATGGAGAAAATCATCTGAGACAGTTATCACAATATATATGTATGGTAATAAAGATATATTAGGCGTTAAAAAATATGTGTAGCGTGTGTGCAACCTCATAGAAAATGAAGATTTATTACATCTATTATTGGTCCGTCCATTTTATTCACAACGCTGAAATAAAGCTATACAGATTTTGTATACAGTAAAGCACTATATGTTTTAGTTCAATAATATTAACAATTTTAATAATATATACATGGAGTGAAAATACCAATTAAAGTTCGAATCACTTTTTACAATTAATTATTCCGCGAAGACTAAATAAGTATTTTCCCAAATGTAATTTTCCAAATAAAATGTATCTCCAATAAATGTTTTTGTTATGTTTATAAAAGTTGTTGTATTTTAAAGTGGTGTAGTGATTCTTGGGCTACTGTCATTACAAATACTGAAAATATGTTGGATCAATGGAAGAACTAAAGAAGTTATTATTGATAAATTCATCATTAATAACATAGTTTCATTGATTCCATGTACAGTAAAACCTGTTTTTGTGCGGTGGATAGGGACCACATAAAAAAATCGCACTTAGGAAATAGGTCAATAACGTGAGAAAGTGCATGCATACAAAATAAATAATTAAATTACACATGGACACATTTTAAAAACATTTCTCATTGTACATATAGAGAAATTTTCAATTTCCACATACACAATTCACTGCTATTCGTGTTAATCCAAAACGGGCATGATGAATTGGTTCAAAATCGCCGTTGAAATTAGTTGGAATTCGATTGAATTCGGAACCGGTTCCGATGGTACTGTTTCAAATGTTTACTTTTCGATAATAAAACTTTTTTTGAAAATTAAAATCTTTAGATAGCTGAAATGCTTATAAACAGCGGAGTACCACAGGGCTCTGTTTTAAGTCTCCACCTATATAACCTTGCATAAGTCGGTGTTTTAAGGATAGAACAGCCAACAGGCGTAACAGTCATCGGTTACGCGGATGATCTTGCAGTAAATCTGGACATTCGTTACATCCAAGAGTGGACTAGAACTAGCGCCAGAGAAAACAGAAGCGGTATTGCTGATCGGAAGAAGGAAAGTCAGCACAATAAAGTTCACAATGTCACGCATAAACATATCACCGAAGAAAGCTATCAAATATCTAGGGGTCCATATTGATAGCAGCCTGACTTTTTCCCTTCACATCAGGACAGTGGCTTTACGTGCAGCGGAAACTACTATAGCCATTTGCAGGCTGATGTTAAACAATAGAGGACCGAACTCCTGTATGGGAAGAAGCGATGACGGTGAAAAGCTGTCCAGGGAAAATGTGCAATCAGGATATGCAATGCATACCAGACAATCTCTATAGATGCTGTACAAATAATAGCGGGAGTACCACCTGTAGAACTACTTGCCACAGAGAGAAAAGAGAGGTCAACGGGCGCTAGAAAAACGTATGCGAGAGACAGACTGTGGCAAAGATGGTAGGAAAAATAGCAAACTTCAGAGAAGGGAGCGTATAAGACTCATTCCAGAAATCAAACCATGGATTAATGGAAACCACGGAGAAGTAATTTTCTATTTGACACAGGCGATTTCTGGACACGTATGTTTCAGTAAATATCTCCACTTCATCGCGAAGAAGGAAGACGAGAAGTGCTGGTATTGCGAGGATAATGACAACCCGGAGCATACGTTATTCAGTTGCTGCAGGTGGGCTGCAAGGAAGCATGTAACTGAAGCAAACCTCGAGAGTTGTTCTAACCCCGCATAATTTTGAACTGCTGAAAAGCAGCGACAAATGGAAATTTAAAATTTGGATTTTTTGAATATTCAGAAATGAGATAAAGTATATAAGATGTTCTTTTAGTAAAGGAAGCATATGAGATAATGCCATTATATTAATTGCTACTTTCAGCCAGATGAACATGTTAAAAATGAAGAATAATTAAAAAATAATTTAAAAGAAAATAAAATTAAAAAAAGATTTATGTATCCTTTCTAATGTGGACATTAAGTTATGTTTAATATTTATTGAAGAACAGGTAGAATGGCAAAAGAGCATACAAGAATGATCAATAAGAAAGAAAATGTGTTTTGCCGTCATTGCTATAAATAAAAAATAATAGTCTTGGCAAAAAAAAACAAGCACTGTGACGATATTACTAAAATTGGACATAAATTTAAATGAAAGAATGTTGTGGTATATTATTTAGACGTAAATAGAAATAAGTGACACTGCCTATCTAATTTAATTTTAACATTGTGCTATTTTACTTAGTATTAGATTATAGTAAGGATAATATTGAAGATGACAAAATAGATACTCGTTAAAATAGAAATAATAAATTGAAAGCCTTGATACGATCTGATATTATATAACATTTTATTTATTTATTTTATAATACTTTTATTTTATAGTTTCAATTAGTTTATAAGTTTTAATTCAGCAAAAGAAAAATAAATTATAAATACAGTGGAACATTGCTTAACAAGCACCGCGCATAACGATAATTTCGCTTAATGAGCAAATAAATTGTAGGAAAAATGACTACAAAATGGAAAGCATTACCGTATATTACATTAGTTTATATGGGGAAAATTGTTTCACTATACGTGTAAAAATATAGAAATTTTGGAACGGATTATAATCGTTAAGCGAGGTTCTACTGTAATTAGTACACACAATTATTTTCTTCTAGTGGAGTCACAAAAAATAGTGCTGATTATTTTTAAAGTCCTCGATTAGTCCAATTAATACAGTTTGGGTTATTGGTGCAACTGATTACCTGCACTATGTGAGGAATTGATTTAATATAATTTAATAAAGTAATTTTAATAATTAGAAATACTGGATATGATAATGGGATAATTTTCAGAAAAAAATATTTTGTTCTATTCGAATAAAAGGTCGAAAGGTTCTGCAAAAAGGTGCGTTTTATGTTCCCTAAAATCCGATGCTGGATAACGTTAGCCAATTTTCTAAATGTTTTATTTAAGGGTTGAAATTGCCGTTTTGTTGTCTTTTTATTTATAATAAACAACATTTATATAAATCATTGACTAAAAGTATGAAATAATATGCTATATGAATCACTGCTATTGTTTTCCACCATATTTTTTTAAATTTTTCAGCTTATTTTATTAATTTAAAATATGTAATGTACATAGTTAATGCGATTTACGAAATAATTTATAAAGGTATTAGCAGCAAATTAAATTTGTAGCAGATTAGCACATAATGTACGGCGCATTAATCCAATTTGAATTTAATTAGTGTGGATGCGTTCCGTGATTAAGTCGGATGGCGGGGGGCGTTAAAAACGCATTTTTCCGTGTTAATTATAGAACTTGTTTGATGCCCACCCGAGCTTTTTATTCTTGTTTGCATTATTCCCTTTGTAATTTATTGTTTGTTTTTTTGTGCAGTTGGTCCAGTTTTGAGGGCAACTGAGAGAGATGAAAGGGGTAAACATAATAATCTGTAATAAATTATGCGGCGCAATAATTTCCATTTATTATTATTTTGTATGTGCTTTATGGAAATTTATTAAAACATATTTTAAGCGTGGCCGAGCGCCGCAAGATTTATCGGCCTACGAATAAAAATGTTAAACGCCTAACTGCTCCCCATTCCACCGCCAATTTTTCACGATTCACTCAAACCCCTTCCATCATTTCGATGCCGCATACTGTTTTTTCGTATTTATTTATTTCTTTTATTTTTTATTTCGGTGTCTATTGCAATGAAGATGAAGACCTCTCATGAATTATTGATTCGCCGTCGGGGATATTTATCTGTACCGCGATCGGCGGGATCGGAGGAGGTGGCGGAGTGCGGGGGCGACAAGAGTAATGGGCCGCAGCGACAACAACCAGCACTGAAATATGCCCTAATAAACGATACAACAATCGATGAATGGGAACAAGGGGCGTCGGGTATCAAACGGGCAACCGAACGACGACGTATTATTCATGACCCTCGGGGTGAAATTTCTTCAGGGTTTATGAAAACATCCACATCTTTGCACTCTATTTACACATATACACACATAATATATATGTATACACATACGACCAGGCAAAGGCTTAGCAAAGAAAATAATGCAGATGGAATAAGAAATAGGAGTGATCTTCTTCTTTCGATGCGAGAACTTTTGATGAAAAATAATCGCACGTACAAAAAACGCTTATTATTTTAAAGTAGATTTCCCCGGTGGGCGCGTCTTCCTTTTTCCCATTCCCTTCGTTTTGTATCCATTGTTTTACAACTTGCGAAACTTTCGTTCGACGGGAATAGACACCCTGTATACAGGAGAATGAAGTTTGAAGATTAAGCCGCCGCTGATATTAAAAGCGTCTGATGTGCACACCTCGGGGATAGCGACTTCCGCTACCCCCCACGTTCCAGCAACCCTTAATCCGATCACCGGGCGCGAAATATCGCAATATCAATAATACTGTAAGATAATCCCGAGTCTATTACTTTTTGCTTTTATCTCTCCCTCGATTTTTGGCACGAGGTCGAATGTCGAAATAATCGGTCACGTTCTTGTAATTTCAATGGTCACGTTCGTTCGGTCCATGAGGGTAAAGATGCAACCCGTCCCAAAAGCTCCCTTCTAATGAACCATTACCGGTGGTGATCATTAAGCGAAAACTGGACGGGAATAAATATAAAAAAATAGACATCGACTGAGAATCAAACCTCAGTGGAGTTCGTAAATTTGAACAAACGACAGACCAATTTATTACTATCTAATTACGCTGTTCGCCAATAAATCAATATAAATATATTATAATGTTTAATGTAGATTTTCATGTTTCATCGTTGGCACTAAATCAGAAGAGCAAATTTATTAAATTATACACAACACCACATATTACTTGGTTTTGCAATATTATTAATATGTAGAGATAATATTTGAAATAATGATGTATTAATGTTTTACAGTTCCTTTCTCCATATACAGACTGTCTATCAAGGAAGAAAAATATTAATAGGAAAGATTTAGTTAAAATTATGTAACGTAATTTTATTGATCTTGTAAATAAATGTTATCATTAATATTTAGGTTAGATCTAATTAATAGTAATAACACCATTATAGTCTAGAAAGAAGAAAGTTAAGTCAATATCAATTCTTATGGCAAAATATAGAAAATCCAAACACGTTTCTGACGTCCTAAAGAAACAGACACAGAGCAATGTAACGTATTTAGTGGATTCTCTGTTATTGTTGAAATTATTTTGATTTTATCTTGGGGTGAATGTTCGTGCTTGTACATCTATGGGCCTGTATCTTCAAGAGAGTTATTTTAGGCAAGAGAGTGGTAACTTGAGAGAGGGATGAAAGGACGTTCGGGTCGAGAAGAAGAGTACGTCGGTGAACACAAATAGGGGGAGTCCTTTAAGTGCCTTCCATCAGCAGCCGCGCGCGTTTGTTGTTGCTCGGGTGGAAATAATCTCACGCTCCTGATGAAATGAAACAAGAACAATACATTAAGCAGATAGATTTCGATATTTGCGAATCGGATTGCCGTCGCAATGTAATGTGTGTGCTAAATCCGAGGCTAAGGAGATGTTAGTTAGCATCGTATCCACCGCAGAACTATCATCTGATTCGGGCTTAATGGCTGGAAGAGATTCCGCGGTCAGAACTTCACATGCCCCAAATACAACGTCGGCTACCGACTATCCTCACGACGACTCTACACAACTGAACCCCCGAGGGCAGGCGCACAAATACACACAACCATACAAATGTACGTACAAACAAGTATACACACATACAAATACAAAGAGATTACGGAATACCACGCTAAATAATGTGATGAACAGAAGGCGAGCTCATTAAAAACAACGAGTCGGACGAAATAAAAAGCGAACTGAATGGAGCTCAAAATTCAGAATGTCAGAAACGAAGTAATTATGCCGTAAATCGGTGAACGCGTTTGCGCTATTATATGGTAAGGTATATGGGCTTGTGCAGGACCGTGTAATACGAGTATAATGACCGACCGCGCCATCTAATTTTGTAAATACTAAAAGTTAGGTTACACTCCGCCAAACACGTTTAAAACTACAATAGCAATATAAATAACTACCTTTTCAGTTTACGTGTCACTGATAATTAGATCGACTTGATATATTTGTATGGAAATGAGAATTAACTTGCAGATAATCTCTTGCTATTGAACTAATTCTAAAAGATAGGTTTTGCTAATATTATATTTATAAATTTAACTTATCTAGCATTCAAATTTATATAACGTAAATTTAGTAATTTATTTTTTTACTATAATTACAATGAATTTTGTAAAATACTCTATTTTAGGAAATTCAATCCCTCTCCTTGAAATTTAAATCTAAACAGTCCAATATCACCTCCTTCTCTAAATTATGTGCCCCTCGAAATGTCCTTCCCAAATTTAAAAATTCCACATTATCACTGTTCCAATACCTAATGTTCCTGGATTGAAACCCTTCCAATTCCTTTATTTATCTTCTTTATTTTTTTTCCTGTCATTACTTTGCTATATGGATATATTTGTATTGTACTTTCATTAAATTATGTTCCCGGGCGGAAAGACCTCTGTCGATAACCCTTTGACCAGCCTATTAATATATTATTTTTTATATTTTAATTTATGTTAAAATTTATTTATTTGTTTTGAGAATTGTTATTATTATTTAGTAGTTATTATTATCATTTATTTATACAATTAATTCTTTTTTTTTTTATTGATGTCTGGCCAATAAATTATTATTTCACTTATTGTGACTTGGCACTTTCGTGCCAGTTGCTCTTCTTTGCCGGGGCCCTACCTGTGCCCTAGGGCGTTCATTGGCCGATGGATAAGACCTTGCGTAGGATGTGGGCCGTTCCTACTTATTATTATTTTTAACATTTATTAGAACTATATATAGTTCTTCATACGTAATTTTTATATATATATTTAGTAAAGTTATGGTATATAAATGTTTTTCAGATAAATACCTTGTATTTGGTGAATCCTACAATGAATTGATTACGATTATTTAAGCTCCTGTTTAAAATCTATTGATGAGGTCGATGCAGTGAAATTGATTACTTCTGTATCAAGCAGCTCGTTCAAGTAAGTCGATAGAACCGGAAGATTATTTCAGTTGATGGTGGGCAATATAAATGCGGCGTTGATTAATACAGAGTTAAATCATGGGGAATCAAGTGATTGATTTGGGATTTCGTTTGTTGTCGCGACTTGGGAGTTTCGGAGGCTCTTCGGGATCGTTTAATAATTCATGGCCCAAAATGAGTGTATTATTCGGGAAGGGTCGACAATCGTAAATCCAGGTATCTTCCCATATAGATAGAGGGCGTGCGAGTGGGGTGAGGTTGATGTGGTGGCGGGAGAGAGCGAGGGAGCGAAAAGTAGAAGCGTCGGAGGATATATCTTATCTGGAGATAAGTCGTCCTCCCCGTGAACAATAAATATCGCGCGAAGAAGGGAAGATGAAATAGGGGGGCCCCAATTATATCCGTTTAAAAATTCGGTTCGCGTATTTGTTGAGGATTATCGTTTCATGTGTGTCGTGGAGGCGGCGGCGTCTGAGAACTCTCATCATCTTGGGTGGAAAGCGGGATGTTGATGCATTCACGTACTACGTTATTATTAGAGTTATAACTCATGTGAAGAGGGAGGAACTTTTGTACAACGCTTTTCTCTGCGCTAGAATCGCGTGGCACTACAACTCCCACCGTCGGTACGAGTCGCATTTCCTCGACACAAGCGACAGCCCAAAGAAACAAAAACCCACTTCTTCTTCTATTCACCGTTTAAATGTTCCACAAGAGAAATTATCTGATTCTAGCAAACATCTGTTACACAGCAGAAAGCTGCCTGGTCTTGCCAGTTTAGCAAATTAACGCATCGCGGCACGCGACTAGCTTGCTAAAAAGCTGTGCGACACGAAACGAATCTAATAGGTTTTGTGGAACGATATGCTGGTAACATATTATATCTTATACTTAATTACAATTTAACACTGTAGTTATTGCAGAAAGATTTATCTCTTCATAGTTATCTTCATTTGGTATTAAATTTGTTTGAATCGATATTTTTAAATATTTTTACATATTGAGCAACTTCTTTAAATTGTATAAACATAATTTGAATACTAATCACATATATTAATTTCAAGTACAATGAGTTCTCATTTAGCGCTAAAGGCCTTCCAAGAAAACACGCGCTAAACAAAACAGCATTAAACGAAGCCATATTTACATATAAGAATAACAATTATAGATTTGATTCAGTGTCACAAAGACGCATATTAATTTTATTAAACAATATATTAAAAAATCAATTCACATTGTTAAACATATTCTAATGGGTAAAATAACCAATGTCAATAGCCGTTAGGCCAGATGTATTTATTTAATTACAGGTATCTCCTAATGTACGAACTCCCAGATTTACGAACAAAATTCTAAAAGCATAATAAAAAATATAATATTTTTCGTAGATGTACTATCTGTTTTTTTGCATTTGTTTCTTCTGTCATTTTTTATTAAATAATTACTTTGTTCATTTCAATTTATTTTTTCATATTTATGAAGTTGGGCCTACGTGCTAGTGGGCACAGGTTCAAATCTTGGTCAATCCAGGCCCTTTGTGAGCCCTCTCGGTGCTTGCAGCAATAGGGCCATCGTTCATCATAGATGGACAGTGAAATGAATGAAGTTCAGCATATAGACCTTCAGCCAAGTCAATGGACAATGACAGTGTTAATGATAGCAGCAGATTCACAGCGAAAGGAATCGCAGAGCATCAATATACTACCGAAGTTAACCTACAAGACGACATCCAACCTACAAATTAAAAAAAAATATCATCATAATGATAACTATTACCTACCTATTATCAACCATGATCTTTAATTTAGTCATTGTTCATATTGATGAACAGATTGTGAATAAAATTACACGACATAAAAAAAATATTTATGAAGTCTGTAATACGGAATTTAAACCATGATAAAGTGTGGTAAAATAAGTATATTTTTAAATTTTAAAAATTCCCCAACTTACGAACAACCCCTAGAATTTTTGTTTAATTTTATATCGCGAATAAATTAATCTTATTGTAATAAGTTAAGTATGAAATAATAACTATTTACAGAGTTATTCCATGAACTTGTTTTATGAAAATAGGACGGTACGTAAATGTTTTCTGACGTTGAATATTTGGAAATTACATACATCGTAATTTTGCTCTTCGCATTTATACAATTTAAAGTTACAAAGCACTGTAGGTCAGCTTGCCCTGTGTATATAACATTTCAACTAGTAGTTACATTTTAAGGATATAAGTTCAGAGGAATATTATTTCATGTATGGAATACATATTAGGATGATTTTAATACTACAATTGAATTACTTATTACATGAATAAATTCTTATATGACTATCAAATATGAAATAACATTATATCTAGACAGAAATCGCAAAAATTGCCAATAAAAATAAATAAATCACGTTTTCTATTTTTCTGTATTGTATTGGGATGTTACATAAGTCCTTTCGTTTTTTAAAACTAGCATTCAAAAGATATACATTATTATTAAATATAATTTCCATTATTTTGTATCACTGTGGCTCAACAATTAGGCAAATTCATAATGCTCTCTTTATCGTCTGCAGCGCTCCCATCTGCAAGCTCAAACTCACAGATTCTGAACCGGGGATACCACGATCAGTAGCTGCAGATGCCACCTAGACAAAACTTTTTGTCCGCTTGAATTGGGTATTTCCTTTTCAAAATACAGCATGAAACTAGGTACAAAAAATAAGTAAACATTACATTAAAATGTAACTATCCAATTGTTACGTTTTTAAAATTTCAACAAATTAAAATTCTCCATAATAAGATACATATAATATACAATTGTAAATTAAAACATGTCTGCATTAAAACGTTCATTGTTGGAAAGAAATGAATCTTTGCATAAAAAATGACTTTTTGTAAACCATGAAAAAATGAAATATTTTTAAAAAGCGCACCAAGCCAAGGAATGGCCCTTTGGGATTGAAAGGTATGGCGTTAAAGAGTCTTAAAGATAAAAAAAGAAAAGAAATACTTCGCGTCGTATTTATTTTTTAATGAAGCTCCTGCACTGCCCAAAAGGTGGATGCCGAAAGTTTTCGACGCGAAAAGATAATAAATCTCAATTAGGATGTGGAAAAGGCGGCGGTTGGTTTCGGTTTGTAGTAGCAGTGGTGGCGGCGGCGGCTTTGTCGACGTGTATAATGGACCCTGCGTACAATATAATTCATTTAATTATCAATATTTTATGAATGTCTATATGTGTGTGTATGTGTGCGAGCTCGTATTTCGTACGAACATTTTAAATCTGCCGCCCTCGCCACCCTACGCGCTTTTGTTCTACCCATAATGTATTGCTCCAATGCCCGGCTAATTGATGTTGCATTTCGCATAAATATTAATATCATAGGAAAATGAATAAAAGGGGGAAAACCCCATTTCAAATAAAATATCAGTCTTCCTAAAGGTATATATCATATATCATGAAAATTTCTCATCAGTTTGAAATCGGACAAATTGTACACTGAGACTTACAACGTTTTATAATAACTAATACTTTACTATCAGGCGCATGATATATTATTATTTGTTTAATTTCGAGAAGATTTACTTTTATTTGGCTTAATTTATAATTTCATCTTTTTTATATTTACATATATGTACGTCTAACTTTTTTTACAGAATGCATTTTTTTATACGATTTATTGTGACAATTTATGTTTTTTGTGTCGGAAAGACTTAGGTCGATAGCCCATTGATTTCATTGTAACTAATAAATATAATTATTATACTTTACTAAATATGTAAATATTCACTTTTTATTTGTTACTGTCTAATTTAAGTATATATATTATTAATCTGATAATAATCATAATTTATTGGCCAGAATATATGCAAAATCAAAATAAATAAAACATGAAATTCATCATAACTTGTATACAAAATAATATACATGTATTCAAATTAAAAACACCCGGAAAAGAAATAAAAATTAACAAAATCAAAATTATTTGCCCAAAATAAATAAATATAAAAGAAACTATTGTACATTTTATGTCCGCATGGTATATGTTTTTTTTTGTTAATTCTGTCTGTCCTAAACCTATTATAAATTAATGGTCTGAGCAGTCTAATCGGATTTTCGGGTTTTTGGACCACAAATCGGCTAGATGCGTAGTAGGCTCTTCGGTACTACAGAGAACGTGTTTGCGTATTTGTTAGTAAATAATCTTGTAGTTTTTTTTTGTAGATTTCGGTTAACTTGCTGGTGGCTTAAAAATATTTGAATCACTCGTTTGATTAACAAATTTGTGGATTTTTTTGGTATCCGGCTATAACGATCTTCCACTTCTCCTGCACCTAGAGCGAAACGCAATCTTGGAAAAACTGGATGAGTTCTTAGAGCCATCCACCCTCCAACCACTCCAAAATATGCACCGTAATTAAACACTGCATACATACAACATTTATGAAATTACTAATAACCTATCCATAGTTGACAATTTACTCTTTTTACTCCGATATAACGTAAATATTTAAATAAACATTTAAATTTTAGAAATATACATACACACCAGTGACGGGCGATGACTTTTCAACCAAGGAATGATGTACAAAAATATCACCAAGAAAAATATAGCGATTCAACATAATTTTACTTATTCTCTAATTTGTTATGCTCAAAATGTTCTCGCTTTTTTATTTCAATAAAATGTTGCGATTTGCAGTAACTTTATGTTTTTTAGATCATAATATCTGAATTTACTCCAGACATTTTGTTCTTGAGAAAACAAAATGCATGAGAATAATAAACACATCCACAATCCAACTTTTTCGTAAATTTCTCATAAATCATACTTTTAACACGGATGTGGTGATTGTGGTGAAACAGTACACTAAAAATAGAGTTAAACTAAATCAGACATCTATCAAAATGCGCTTGACATTGAAATTATTTGAAAATTGTAGAACATTTTGGTATTTGTTTTAATTTCAATTAAAACAATATTTTTTCAAGTAATCTTTCTTAAATTTTGTTTTTGTGTGGGTTCAAATTTTTCTATAAATAAATACTAATAAAACTTTCTGTTGTACAAATTGTTTTCATAATGGCTATACTTACAGATTTTATTGTTTTTTATCAATTCTCATTTAGTCAAATTTACATCAAAGAATACTGCTGTTTTTCCACATTTTTTATTGTTTAATTAAGTTACAATAGTTAAAGTAAATCATTCATATTATATAATACACATGTATAATATTTGCTTTATTTCCTGTTGTAATAGAGAATACATACATTTGATTTATATAATTTAGTAATTTGCATTTGTATTCGAGCTTTGTTATTTGTAATGCAGCACTTTAATTGCAATATCAAAATACGTAATTGAGCATCAACTGAATACATGTAGTTACCATCTATGCAACACATGTATATTTATGTTATATTTTATTAATAATACATGAATATATAGAAATACATAAATAATATTCAGGAAATATTAATTAGTAATTTTGCCATGGCTGTTGATAAAATGTAATTAATGGTATTGCGTTTATAAAGTGAGCTTCGTGCTCGTAACTGACTAATAACGGCTTAATAACTAATCAGCGGCACCAACTAAATTTTCGTTTATTGTACCATATAGCAGGCATTTGTTTCGTATGCTTTACAAATAATTATTTTTCATTTAAAAACTATTATATTTTTATAAATAAATAATATAACCATGTGTTCCCGGCGCTTCCACCAATTAGAGCATCAATTTATAAATTTATGTGACTACTTTTATATCATAAAGTCTACAGACAGTATTACTTTTTTATTTATTATAAATTATATCTAGTTATATTTATTGGACCCAATTTGGTTCAGAATATTATCGACATAATCTTAATTAATATTATTTTTAACAATCAAACTAAATATTTCTTTTATTATCGAGAAATTTATTTCGATTACTTTTTTCTCATGTGCCAATACTTTAAGTGTTCCACTTATTCAGAATCTTTATTTAAAGTGTTAAATGTAATTTTATTATCACTTAAATTTTCAATATTTTAATAGAAATATATTATAGCTTTATAATTAATTATTTTTTCTTCATTTCTTCATTTTGTTATTTTTTGTCATATAAATAACAGTCAGACTAAATTAGGTCAAGATTGTAAAAAGTTTTAACGCTTCGAAAAGAGTCGTAAAGAACAGTTAACACAACAATGTAAAAGCATCATATTTTTTTATCCGTTTTCTTTTACTTTATTCCTTTATTTTTGTTTTCAATCAGCAAAATATGTTTAGTATTAAACAATCAATTGTTATATAATAAATTTCGTATATTTATTTAACTTCATAATGATGAACCCACTATTCAAAACTTTATTTTTATCTCACTGTCTTTTAATAACTGATGGAGGATATTCAATAGTTTCAACAACATTTCAGGAATTATCGTTTTGGATAGAGGACTCTTCTTTGTCATTCTAAAACCCGTCTGAAACGATAAATTCCTTAGGTAATAATTTTAGATATATTTACTTATTTTGTGATAAATTTAATAAAGGTGCAAAGTTAAATATTATCGATATTTGAGATTATTGTACGTTTACCTAAAATGAATGTTTAGCTCAATTTTATTAATAACCTTTAAAATAGATTATTATTTTTTTTATTAATATTCTAATAATCAATCGACTACAATTCCTTCGAATTTTGAAATTTGATATTTATTTTTATATAATTTTCAATCTATATTCTGTAATTCTGAGTTTATAGTCCAGACCTGTCAACTGGTAAACGACTATTGAGAAGTTTTACCATGTACACATGTACTTTAATATAAAATATTAAATTCATTTTAATATAACTAAATAAAAATATTTTTATTGTAATCCAAATTTAGTTAAAGTGAGATTTAACCTTGTTAAACGATTCTTTTGAATATATATACTTTTCACGTCGAAGTTTATATGAGCATTTTTTACGTTACATTGTTTTTTAATTATTTATAGCTCTGTCGTTTTTTCAATGCGCTGCAATTAAGTGTTTCGTATTTGCCAAAGGTTCGCGTTGCAATTTACGAGCGCATCATCCACTTTTCCGGACATTTGCAGATCATTGTTGCAAAATAAATAGAATGGAAGTTCGAGCCGGAAAAAAGGGATGATGATGATAGCATAGCACACACACATATATAAAAAAGACAATCGCGTGTGTTTGTGGGGACGGAGAAGGGAATCGTTTGGCGAGTTGCCTATCGAGTCATAAAGAGTTATGGATGATGCGGAGAAAGAACGGAAGTGGGAGATAAGCAATATCCGGTTTTGCAGGGCGCAGGGCTGCCGATCCGGCGATGCTGGAAGGAAGGAAGGAAGTCAACGATCGGCTGGCTGTATGCATGTGTAGATCAGATATCAGACGCAAATATCCTTCCGATAACACAATATGTTTTTAGTCGGATGAGCAAATGTTAAAATTTATTACGCGACGTTCCCTTCTTTGTTGTTCCTGCAGAAGAAACAACATGCGTCTTCGTCTTCTCTCCTTTCATCATCTCTTCTCTCTCTCTATATATATATATGTATTTATTTTTTGTTGCCGCTGCTACTGGAAGCCCCTTTGGGTGTGCTTTATTTATGAATTAATAAGGGAGAGAGAAAAGGGTCGAGACAACAAGGGCCTTAGCACACAACACACTCCGCTGTAACCGTTGGCAACGTTTATTAACGTCGCATTGTCTTTGTCTCATTACACGTCCATCCGTTTGCTTATTAAAGCCCAAGCCCCTTCTCACTCCCACGACATCATAAAAAATTCAATATCTACCATTGGCACCATCCACCTATTCCATATCTTTCCGTTCCTACTCTCCCATATCTATCGCTCGATCCGATATCGAGGGTTTGCGCTCCAGTTGTTTAAACTCCTAGTTAAATTTCTTGGGACTAGAAAAACACTTAATTCGTTAAGTGCACGCGAATAGAACAAACCGAGAGTCTTAACGTCTCCAGCAATAAAATCTGCGCTAGCTGGTTCCTTTTTTTGCGTTCCTCGACTTACTCCCTTCTTCTCTTAGAACGAATGGTACAAAAATAGCATATAAAAAAAGGAGGAGAGGTGATTTATTGGCCATTTACACACAAAACTTTAGAGACGTCGGAACGGTTGGTATAAAGTAAAGTTCGGAACGGTAATTGGGAAACGATCCTCCTCAATAAATCGAAAATCCGTGCACGGCGTACATGACTGTGACCAGCAATGACAGTAGGACCAACCAAGTGTGGGCATACCATGGAGTACAATCACTGACGACGACGTCCTTGAGAGCTTCAGGTGTTGGTAGACCGACGTTCTCGCTGTTTGGAACCGCGAATATCCTGAGAGGTGCTCCGGTGCCGTCTCTCAGATTTATCGGCATTACGACTAAATTAAATCCTTTCTCTGGAAAATAGGAGAAATTATTAAAACATTTATTATTTAAAAATTATGTTTGTTACGGATACATGGAGCATTATTCATATTTAAAAACTAGATTTGTTTAGATATCAAATATAAAATAATAAAGTTTTAAACAAAAATAAAATAAATATGCAAAACAAACACTACTTGATTTTGTTTACTTACTTTTTCTTTATTTTTTTTCTATTTTTTAATTTAAAAACGTTACATGTTAGTGCGGTTAATAACCATGTGTAACAGTTAATTATTTTTTATTTATTATGATTACATATAAATTTCATATTTTAATCATATGTATTGCAACCGGAAAATGTCTATTGATAGTACTAATTCAAACAGCTACATCTATAAATAAATAAAAGGAAAACTTCACATAATAATTGTCATCTTCAAATCTAAAAAAATATAAATAAAAACGACGAAAACAAAAAAAAATAATTAGAGCTACAACTTTATTATTATTGTATGAAAAGGTTATATTTTGTTTATTATTGATGCAATAAAGATTATTAAATTAGTGTGTGTTTGCCTTTTTTATGAATTTTTAAATAACTGATTTTTACAACATTATAAATCAAAAAATATTGTTATTGCAAAGATCTAATATTGCAATAAGTTAAAATATGGTTTATTTGTAAGTTAAGGAGAAACCTTGAACCCAAACTGGAATATTGACTACAAAGTCAGGCGGTATAGTGTTGTTCGTATAGGACAGGGTTTCCCAAACATTTCCTGCAACTGAACACTTTGTAAAACCTGAAATTTTCACGGAACATCATGTTTGTCTTATAGTGTAGGTAAGAACACATAATCAATAAAATTTAAAGAAAAATGAGAACTAACAGTAATTATTTATTTAGAAATTATTTTATTCCTAGTTTTCACGGAACACCTATTAGCTTTCGCGGATCATTGTTTGGGAAACCCTGGTCTATGATATAAAGTTTACCTGGCATCCATAGAGGAATCTTTAAGTTTTCCATGTTGTAAATGTTTGCCTGTAGCAGGATTCTGTGCGCTTTAAAATCCGTACTTGTTCCAGGATCGATGCTTGCGGTATCCACTCCGATACCCGTGATGTGCCTATCAACCAACATCTGGGCGGCACTGGCAGACACCCCTGAACAAAAGAGCAATCAGAATATTTCCAGATGGTTAAACTTAAGTGACATACCGGGAAAATGAAGGGTTCCGTTCACCAGTCCCATATATGATTCGTGTTCGTAATGTCTTGCGCCCCAGCCGAAATTGATGAGAACAATACTACCCTTAGGTATCTTTCCGTTCCTTCTCTCCCAGTTGTCGATATGACCGGGTTGCAGGGTTGTCCCAGCACCTGATGACTCTTGTAAGTTGACGCAAATACCTGCGAACAAGGGCGGCGCATGACCATAAATCGCTTCGAAGCCTCTACACCGAAGGTCCACCCTTGGAAAAGGGCACGAAACGGCGAGAGACTAAGGGACTCGAATTATTGCCGGTCTTCTTCCCATTCCACATCCATTCGGCGCAAGAGGGATCCTTGGCGCGCCACCTCCAAATTACCATTCGCCCTCACTCGATTTGCATACGCACAATGAAATTATGTAATCATTACGCGGACACAAAAGCCTTAATCAAATTTTCCATTATTTCTTCTCCTCTCGTTTCAATTTATTTATACTTCGCTAATTATTAAGTGGCGACGGCGGTAGGAATCGTAATAAATAGGAGAGTGGAGTCTCACGGTTTAGCCCTTCCTCTATTGATACACCCACCACAGGAATGTTCACCTTTCGGTGGCTCCCTTTTAGAAGCTGGTCCCGAGCACAATGTAATTATTATCATTACACAATCTGAGGCTTAATCATAATTCAGCTTTGTCTCGACGCCCCGACAACCCCCAATAATGCAGACACACATATACAAGCGCGCGCGAAACGCTAGTATAGAAAGCGGGGGGAGAGCTTTAATCAAATTTACATGGAAATCTCTGCCCGCTCTTTCATCCCTCATCCTCTTCTTCCCTCCTCTCTAGATATATATTCGTATCTGTTGGACTCATCCACTCACCTTTTCCAATTAGTTTTTCGAGGGGAATGTCGCCTACCTTCCATCCGAACTTATTGAAATGATACGGCGCGTCCAGATGCGTGCCCAGGTGCTCACCCGAGCAGTAATCGTTACTGGCATACCTTAAAAAATAAGCACAATTTATATTTCGGTAAAAGAAGAGAAAGAAACGTTTACGAGTCTAATAACATGGCACAACAAAAAAAGAAATGAAGGCAATTTTAAAAGCGTATTTGCCACGCAGGAATATAAATAATGAAGCTGTGCTTTGCAAAGCTAAAACGCTTCTTAAGAAATTAAATTTTGAAAACTCAGCGATTTATATTAAGAACCAATGTAAGCATATTTCATTTTCCATAACTATTTATTTCATATTGGACTTCAAATAATGTTTTATATTGTAAGTTTTTAAAATTTAATTATATACATATGCATAACAATGCAATTACCTTCATATAAAGAGTAAGTAGTTAATTAATTTAAATTAAATACAAAAATATGATTAAAAATGAACTTATAGATAAAAGTTAATAATTTATTGGTTACCTTTTATTTAAATAATTAGTTAAAGGAAAGGTCTAGGTATAATAAATTATTAAAAACGACTTATAAGTCATTTTCGTACAAATTTAATATCACAAATTGGGAGAAATATTGTGGCTCTTAAAAAAAACTTTTTAAATAGCTCACAAGACATAAGCAATCAGAATCTGAAATATTAAATAAAAGTAGAGATAACCTACAACATTCAAATAAAATGAAACAAAATCCTGTATTTTGATCGGTCCAAAAATGTTTTTTTGTGTCTAAATTTGTGTAAAATTGATTTTTAACAAAATAAATTTTAAATTCTGCAGGTAGAAAAACCTAAATGTAGCTTAACAAAGATTTGTAAATAATTAAAATAATACCAAACATTTTGAAGCATGGTAATAATAAGCATAATTTATTGCTGAGATAACAATTTATATTATATTATTATAATTATTTAAATTATTTTTTAAAGTAAAAAAACAAACAAAATGATCATGAATTAAAAAAAACTATGAACAACAACAACAAGAAACAACTCAATATTAATAAATTGCAAAATATAAATCATAAAAAACTAATAATAAACAAAATTTATTGTATAACAACATACAAATGGTTATTGAGATAAAAATATTTTGTAAATATAGTGTTAATGTAAAGTACACTAGATTTATTAAACGTAAATTTCATACTTATCGAATTTAAGAAATATGTTTAATTTCTAGAATATATTGGGTGACAACTAAGTGATTGCGTAATTTTTGCCAAGCTGTATGATTATGCATGTACGATACTTTGAGTTTCTCAGCAATCTCACGAGTTGTGCTATTTGAATCAACTTCAACTGGATCACCAGAACGAAATATGGCAACTAAATAAAACAATGAAATATGTCTGAAATACGCGTCTTGTTCCTCCATATATAAATTGGGATAAAAACATTTTGTATGTATGTAGGAGCATGTATATAATAAATTATGTTTATTATTATTTTTTTATTTGAATTCATTTAACTTAATTTATATCAACTCAACTGTTAAAGATATTATTTAAAAACTAAAATAGAATGTAACATTTAGTTTCTAAGATTTAATATTAAAATAAGATACAATTAATAAAAATAAAATTTTATGTAAAATCGATAACTGCAAATCTAAAATATCAGACTTAAGTTTAGTATTTACCATTTTCCATCGGGTTTCTCCTCAGCGATTTTATTTGTATACACGAATGCCTTATTGTTAGGCCAATGCACTGTATCCTCGTGGATACTCCAGCCCAGATCGGTGATCTTGTCAAGACGACCTGGCACCAGCGCCTCCGCCGCCGCCAACACCAAAGTTACCGCCATCAAAGACCACATCCTTACGATCCCAACAGTTTTCACGATACTAACGAACACCACTGTTTACTGATATATAATCACAGAAAAAAAAACATTAATTTATATTTGATAATACATTTTGACAGATAACGTAAATTTGACCCCTACGGCGACCCCGATCCGAATTTAACGGTAATCTATCGCCGCTTTAATTACGCTGCGGTCGTTTCTCGTGCTTGTTTTTATCCGGTGCATTTGCAAGTGGAAAGTTCGATTTTAATGAGAAGCCATTAAATGATTTTGCGTTAATCTCCCAATTAAGGGATCGTGTTAATTAATTTGCTCGCGTTTCCATTAATTTTGTAATACTAAGCCGCAGACGTTTAAAATTATTTATAATTTGATTCAATAATTTGTTGTATTGTTTAATTTTAGATTAATGTTTATAATGCACTAATAAAAAATAAACTTTGACTAATATTTTGTTTTACAATAAAAAGAGAGATATAGTTTCCAATACTCGACGTAAATTGATTTTAAAATGACATGTTTTGCTGCTGGGGTTTAGGGTTACTTTATTTGGATTAGAGGATGAAGTCTAATATTATATAGGTCAATTCTATTGGCAACCCTACTGTCTACCTTTTTTTGTTCCACAATTACTAAGGAATTGTTAAAATATCATAAGAAATATGAAGGTAATAGTTGATTTCTTTTGTAATTTATAATTTTTTGATGTGGTACAATTTTATTCACAATCACTTCATCAATGTGAACATTGAGTAAATTTAAGATCGCGGTTGACATTAAATGAATAATCGTTCCCAGTGGATAGTTACCATTATGATAATTTTGATTTTAATTTGTTGGTTGTCTGTCGTCTTGTAGGTTAACTTCAGTACTATATTGATACTCTGCGATTTCACTATTTCCTTTGACTGTGAATCTGCTGCTATCCTTAACACTGTCATTGTCCATCGATATGGCTGAACCTCATTCATTTGACTGTGCATCTGTGATGAACGATGGCCCTATTGATGCAACCACTGATATTGCTCACAAAGTGCCTGGCTTGACCAGGATTCGAACCGGTGCCGGTTCAAACGTGGGTAGGGCGACTCAATCATTCGGCAACTAATAGCCCTATAATATTAAAAATGTACAATTTCTTATTCTTTTTTTATTATTTGGTTTTGGTTTATGTTGATAAAAGCTGAATCTTTTAAAGAGTTACAATTATTAAAATATTAATATCTTACTAAACTTAAACTAAACTAAATTTAAATAAATAGTAAACTTTTAAATTCTTGAAAATACACCAAAACTGAAATTAGTTTTCTTTATTATTCATAAACATAAACACTAATTTTACACTTTCAATATTAGATGAAAAAATTAATTATATCGTTTAAACCAATGTTTCTCAAACTTTTTAGTCCGAATTGTATCTAATAAAATATAATAAAAACAAAACAATATTGGGTGAACATTGTTTTAAAAACCAGTTTACATAATCGACTTTTAATTTTTATAAACAGATATGTAAGATTTTAAAATTTAACAACAAGTATAGTGTATACCTGAGCGCATTCGTTGAATATTTCATATCATATATTTAAGCATTATAATTATAAAATCTGCGGTAAAAAAAAGTATAACTTACTAATGATAATAATTTGTAATGAGATACCACACCAAAATAAATGCGTTACGTTAATGGAGGAGAATGGGCAGTGGGGACCCAGTTATGAATACGGCGGTAGTGAATTATACGAAATTAATTCCGCATTATAATACATTTCTTTCATGTTAAATATAAATATTGTAAGGATGAAGTCGGCGAGGGATGGAAAAAAGTCACTAACGGCGTTAACTTTAAATATTACTCTTCATATAAAACAGGGTTGAACGCACATCGCGGGGGTCCGAGGTCGCCGCATGTCGTGCGAGGAAGGAGGAGGACGGAGATAGAGCACCCGGGGCTGTAAATCTTACTTTTGTCCGCATTTTATTAGACCAACTTTTGGCCTGGCCGCCCCCCTGCATAACTAGATATATACAGAGGCACCACACTCACGCACGCACACATACACACCGTCTGTATACGTACACGTATATAAATGTATGTATGTGTAACCTCTGTGGCAACTTTAAAATGTATGCGGACATTAAATATTTAATACAGATGTATGGACCGCTTGAATTTTTGTCCCTGCGGCTCTCGTCCCCTCTTCTTTTTTTTTTTCATTTTCCGGGACCTCTCGTGCGGACCCAAACGAAAAAATGCGAGAAAATTTAAGCACACCCTCCTAAAAAAGAAGGCCTTACATAAAATAAAACAAATAAATAACCGGCGCCCAGAGGCGGAACAAGTTCGCGTTTAAATTTATTTTGCTAGAAATACGAAGGGGTAAATCGCTTTGTTAAATGTTCCATCAACGCCCTTACAGATTTTCTTTTATATTTGCAAACAAATACAATTACATATTTACAAGATATTTTACTTGTTTTAATTAATTTAATATGTATTTTCCAACATATACCAACATTGTTTAGATACGTTCCCATAAGTAGAATAAATAATCAATATACAAATCAATAAAAATAATTATCTCGACTTATTTTGTATTTGAGTTGTTTGGAAATAGAATAGGATCGAGGAGGATTCCCAAGTATTTAATAGAGGTCGATGGATAAATGGAATAGTTTCCAAAGGTAACATGCTCAGACGATGAGGTAATAATTATATATAAATTATTTTAATGTAACATAAATATTAATTGCACAAATAATAATAATAATAACACATAATTGTTGTGGTTATGATTGATGTATTTTATTATTAATTTTTATGCGAGCTGTAAAAATTATTCACAATATTGTTAAATCGCCTCGTTTTGATCGATTTCTTGTTTTTATTAATTTTTTTTATGTCCTGTAATTTTATTCACAATCTGAAAACTCACAAAAGGTCTGGCTTGACCAGGATTGGAACCTTCTCCCACTAGCACGTGGGTAGGGCAACTTAACCATTCGGCTATTAGTCGTCCATCTCCTTTAGTTCAATCAATGCTTTATGTAAGAAGAAGTCAATATCGGCTGTATCGCTTTCAAATATTTTTTATCACAAACATTGTTATCTTATTTTAATTGTTACAACGAATTTACAAAAGGAACTCTATTATAGAATTAAACAATTGCCTTTCGACAACCAATAACTTTCATATGTAGATAGAAATTACATTATAGATTTCATCATTATTTTCGCTTTATTGCACATATCAATAGTAATTATATTTATACAAATTGAAAAATTCCCGCCAAAAGTAAAGATTATACGTCATTCGAAAGAAAATCATTATTTTATTAAATTACACGCCTTCAAAATGGATATGGACAAAAGTGAGCACTTTCGACACCTCCTTCTATTCGCGTTCAAGCCTCCAAATAAGTTAGCGATATTTACGTAGTGTACGGTGAAGATGCTATGAATGAAAGAACAACTCGTCGATATTTTTAAAATGATTATTAACTATTAATTATTGATTTTTTTATTTATTTTTTTCGTCAGGAAGAAGTTGTGAATAATAAAGTAGAAAACATTAGAATCACTAATATAATGTATTTGATGTAATTTTCTGTTGTTGTGTTGATGTTAACACACGATAATTATTAAAATGTAAAAGTCAAATGTTTTCATCGATCCCCAATAGTTTCATTGAATTTAAAATTATTTCGACCCCATGAACTCCATTGGGAACTCTTGCTTTACAATATGTAGATTCTTTGTATGAATACGAATAGCTATCAAAGGCATTTTTTCTTGTCATATGTAACCTTTCTATATTGATCATTAGAAATGTTAATTCAAACAGTAAATAAATAGTTCATAAATTATAAAAAATAAGAAAAGTATACACTTTGAATAGCATAATAATTATAATTGCTACAAAAACTTAAAAATATTTTGATTTTTTAAATAGTTACTCATTGAAATTACGACTAAATAACAAATTAAGATCGTGAACAAGAAGACCGACGAGTTGCCGAAAACTGTCAGTTACTGCAGACACCACAAGTCTGTATGGTTATACGATAAAATAGTAATTTTATACATAAACCACCTAAACAAAATGAAAATCTGCGGTCGGGCGACTTTAATACAACGTCTGAAGAAAAAATATTTAGAAAATTACAACATGGAAAGTCATGTATGCTTTTCAGGCAATCGTGCATATATAGTCATGTTTGACTTGGACAGTCCACAACTAGGCTCGCCTACGCGGTGAACCGCGAGAATGTTTGTGGTGAATATATAGTGATGTTTTGTGCGACGTGTCCATTTGTTCAGTCCAATTCGTCATATATTATCTAGGCAGAAAGACCTCAGTCGATAGTTCTTTGACCAATAAATATGTTAAAATAAAAAAATAACAATTTAAATATCATAAACAAATACGATTTTACATTGACGTTTTTTGAGAAAAAAAAAACATCTTTAAAATATTGCCAGTGAAAACAAAGTTTAGGAAGTCGCATGTTACGCTATGTGTAACTAGCGGCAGCTAATTCCCGTCGATAGAGCTGCAAACAGCCACGGAGCTGTGGGTGCCTATTTTTACATATAATAATTAAAATTTGCATCAATCATATAAATTGTAATATAAGTGCAACATCGATATACAGATGTGTTACAGTTATATAATAATAATTTGTTGAACTGTACACACCTATTATTTATATGAAATAGAGTAACCTCGATTAGCGGACAAAAATCTAGAAACAAAAAAATGCATTTTAAATATAGTTCAGTAGAGCGTTACACTTCGCCGTATACTTACTTGATCAACTTTCTGTACAGTTAAAACAAAGTTAAATTTATTATTATATAATTGTTGTATATGTATTATATAAATTTATAAAGTTTTAAATAAACAATTTATTTCCTTATCATGGAAATGCTATTTGAAAATATTTCCACCGTTCTACGTTTTCAGAGGAAAACAACATTAAGTCCACGATGCAATATTATTACGCGATGTCACGCTTGATTTTTATAACTGAAGTACTAATTGTTCATAAGCATAGTTCATGGACATCAAAGTTCTTCTTCAAACTCGTTCAGCGTCAAACCACATTTAGATTTGCAAAGACGCCAGAAATAAAAAATGACCAAAAATATGAATTATAACTGTATGTAATTATCAATTATATATTTGGAGTGGAAAGATACTCCAAGTAGAAAACAACAAGTGAGATAAAAAAAAAATGTGCAAGGGAATGAAGTCTTAAGAAGATTTCTTTCCCTGTGCGTTGCTCGACTGTGTCGTTAAAAACATTTTATCACCATTATAACAATATAATTCATCTTAACTCGATCCATTTTATCAACGTCACGTCGTCGGCGGTAGCAGAGGCGGCGGCTCGCTTTTCAAAACCGCCCCGATCCTGCAGAAACTGCACGTTAACCGAAACCATGGCGACGCCGGCACCTTAATGATAAAATATCATATTTTACCCAACCAATCTCGGGCTGCCCATTTTTTGAGTCGACACCGGAAAATAAATAAATAAAGGCAATAAGTAAAAGGACACGCCGATGATTGATCGGTGGCTTTCTTATTTTCCTCCAGAAAACAACAACTCGACAAAAAAAAAACGAGAACGCTTTCGGTTCACTTAAAATGTTATAAACGTGAATAAATTGGTAGTTGCAGTGAAGTCATTGTGATCGATAACGCGCACAACCGTATAATAAACAATTGACATTGCACTTCAATTACGCTAATATGAGTACTTTTATTTTTTCTGCTTGAATCCAAACACAAAATATTTCAATAATATTTATTACAATAGTCACATTAAAAAATATAAAATATTGTTTATAGGTATTTCCGCCCCAAAAAATATTTTATTAATTATAAAATTAATTATAAACAAAATTTATTGTACAATAACATACAAAGGTTTATTGATTTGTCAATAGTCTCCTTATAATGTGGCATTCTTGCATTTTTTTAAATCAAAAGTAATAGTACAAGAGCTAATAAATAAAATTGCATGATTCAAAATAGTTTCAAAGTATATTATTATTTTTTTATTATTTATTGAACTGAGTCATCCAAATCTAAAATAGATTTTTTATTATAATATATAAATTACAAAGAATAAACTTTATTCAATGATGGAAAACAACCATTTTGTGCGATGACCTTCTGTCATTGCCAGAATTATCGCCTTCATGATTCCGCGCTCATAGAACTTGTGGTCAGCTGATAAGCAAGAAACAGAACCAAGTACGATTTCAGGACATCACTCAATAGCCCTTTGAAGCAGTTGTTTTTTTGATATATGATATTTATATTATTGTATTCATATATGGTTCATCATATGGTTTTGATTCATCACTCTTGGATCATGATCGTTTTAGATTGATATTATTATAGACGATCCATATTTTATTACCATTGACATTTTAAGAAAAAGTGACAATTTTATTGCGTTTAAGATGGATATTACAAATATTAATTTGTTGTGTTAAGTAAATCTTTTCAATTCATGCGAATGTCGAGATTATATGACGATCCAATTAAATTATGACTTTGATTTGGTCATAATAAACTTCAAAAGATTAAAAGAATGTTGGTCATCATCTTTGAGTAAAAATGTTTAAAACCAATTATTTTACATGCATTCTTTTAAACAATCAATATGATAAACTTTACATATCGCTTTGTGAGCCTCAGCAGCTTTCTTGCCTTTACGGAAATATAAAAAAAATGTCCCTTTATGCACTCATATTAAAATTGACCTTAAACTAACAGCTGCAATCAAAATTACACTTATAGATTTGTTGATTAGATCAACAAAGACCCTAATCAACAAATCTATATATTATTCTTGTAATGGAACTAACTCAATAAAAACCCGATACTTGACAAGTTACTTGGCTTATATCACGAAGTAGGTACTAGGTATTAGGATAACATGTGTCTTACATAACATAGCTAAACAGATCTATTGAAGCGATTTAAACTTCGATGTACATATGCACACAAACGCGATTAAAACACATATTAAATAACAACATAATTAATTGCTATAGTTAATTACTAAAATTGCTGTAGATTACATTACATACTCAATGATATGAACTGCTCGAGAACAATAATCCGACAAGATTTATCGAAGCTCGATTTGGGTTACAAATTGGATGCAATTAAACGGGTCTTCAATTAGCAATTGCGTTTTGGTGAATCGATGTCGTCGCCGAAAATGGTTTGTCCTGAAGATTTCCGGCATCCCTCGCTTCAATTAGTAGGTAAATTCCAAACATAAACAGACCGCCCGTTCTCCTTTCCTTCCGCGAATTAAGTTCTTCCTCCCTCCTCCTCTTCATCAGCCACCGAATGGCGCAACCCCTTGTTTTGCAATTACTTACTTTCGTACATACGGCGAACGCAAAGAAGGGTACGGAGCGGCGGGAAGAACACTGCCAGGACGAAAATAATAAAATGCACAGGAAATAATACAGCTCAAGTTATTGTTCTGAATAAATGTTTCCTCGTGTGAAATATTTATTCTGTTGCCGCGTAGCACTCGCAACCTTCTCTTCTCTTTCGCCATTTCCGCAATTTCCCCATCTGGGAATCAGCGTATCTTTTTTTTCAAACCGGAAACAAGATTCTAATAATAAGAAGAACTAAAAGAAGAAAGGATCTTGGAAATACCATATTTATTTTAAAGCAGGCCTCTTGAATATGTTTCTTTTTTTATACCGAATATATTTCACTTCGTTTAGTCTAATGGAATTGTGACCGTACTCAAGAGCATAATTGGTGCATTTCCTTCAGTCTGATTCCGGGAAAAGTAATATGAGAGTGCGGAAAAGCAGAAGAAATCGCTTAATGGTTTTTATTTGAATTTCCAGACAAGTAACAAAAACGACATTGCTTGTAAATTCATTTTCTAATATCATCTTTATTTATATAATTAAACAAAAATACCGACCTTTTACATCATGTACTGTTTTTTATTGGATTCGAAAATGTGGAATTATGATTTTTTTTATATTATACGAAAGAAAATATCGTGTTGTAACCATAGTTTTCGAACATGTTTTTTTCCTAAAAAAATATAATGTACTTATGAATGTTAAAGAACATAATTTTTGTTCGAAAACCCAAATGTTTTTGGCTTTATAATTTAAAGCAAATCAATCTAGCAGATCTATTTTACTCATTCGACACAGTGCCAAGAGATTTTTTTGGGGCCCACGAAAACAGTAGAATTAGATTACAAAATGTGTTATTATTTTGCTAAGAGACCGACATTTGACAAACTTTCCATCCTTTGACGTCAACATTTAACTAGACCAATGCCCATGACAATAAGATATCTCGTAGAGGCTGTTGAGCTGGTTTAGTATAAATACGAATAATCTCGTAGAACTACCAAACGTGATATTATAAGTATAGATATATAATATTTAAATATTTAGAAGTAAGCGAAAGTTACTTCCGTTTTCAAATGACATTAATCAAGGTAACGTAGATATCGTAGATGTCGTCACTTATGTCTTAAGAACATTTTCTAACATTAATATTACGAACATCCAATTTACTTAAATACTTAAACACATAAGTTACTTAAATTATTATGGTAGGTGGACGAATTCCTAAATAAATCGCAATAGATCTAGAGATTACGCTCATTTGCACAACTTGATTCTTTCTACTATTCATTTATAAATATTTAGATTTCATAAATACTAAACATACCGAAGGGCCCATTTTGAACTTTAGTATACAGTTTCTCAAGGATATTGTTATTATTTTTTAAGATTTTTCCTAAAACATAGTTACATTTTCAGTATTTAATTACTTCTGAGACCGTAACTTTAGTGTTAAAACTTGCTTTTCATTAATTATTCTTAGCATTTTTCGAAATTGGAAAGAATAATTTATATAATAAGTATAATAGCAAAACAAAAAGAAACCAAAAAATGCATTCTTTATTTTGATGTGGGTCTTGCGAGTATCCTACACTTTCTATCGAATATTTCTCTCTTTGTTTACTCTAATGGAATTGTTTCCGTACTCGAAAGCATAATTGGTGCATTTCCTTCGGTTTGCTTTCAGCAAAAATAATACTGGAGTGCGGAAATGCAGCAGAAATCGCTTAACGGATCTTATTTGAGTTGCTTGTAAATCTGCCCCGGATGATCCGAAAACCCACCCCCTCCTCACAAGGGTCGACCGCCGCTGCATAATTGAATGGCAGAGGGTGGTCGATATTAACTTAATGTACGTTAAATGAGATATCGAACATGTAGTATGTAAACTAAACTTCTATGTCAGCTGTGTGAGTGTTTGTGTACGTATGTATGTGTGGTATGCTTGCGAGTGGGAACACCATAAGCTTGTCCTTGTTCTTCCTTCTTCCTTCCTTCCTTCGTCTGGAATGAGATGGAATTAAATGCGCTCACATCCAACCCAAACATTGAACACACATACACGTACACATACTCAGGCTCTCTCGCAGTTCGTGCATGTGTGCGAGTACAAGCCTTCAAATTACACGGGACAGATAAAAGTCTACTCTACATGCAAAACAAGCCACTTAATATCCAGCCGTTAGCGTACATCTATTTTAACAAACTGCCGCCCTCTTCACTTCTTTATCTTCGCACAGCACCTTCTCCCAATCGCCCAATTGCACGATTTTTCAGCGGATGAGCAAATATTAATTATTAAAAGATGTACGAGTCGACTAATTTAATTAGCAGAATGGGAGAGGAAATAGGTAAAAGGCAAAACTGGCGGCAGGGAAATAAATAAATTGCGGTGAACACCGTGAATAGAGACGGTCCTGAGACTGCACTTGAAGATGGAAGGATACAGAAAGAGTAAATAATTTACGAAACTTTTTAATTATAGAAAAAGCAATTAAACTTTGAACCCCTAAGTGAAATTAAAAAGACTTAAAGTTGTGTTTTTTTACTCTCTTTTCGCCAGACATCTCTTATATTCATATTTATCTTATTTTTAGTCCAGTCTAGGAGTATTTAGTTTCCTTTACTTTAATGCAACATTAAAATGCCAACTTTTGATTTCTCAAACAATTATTTCATAATATTAACAAAATCTTGAAATATCCATTTGTTGTATAAATTTATAATGTTATTAATGTTAATAATATTAATTAATTGATTGTAATTTTCTTAAATATTATTAGATTCAAATATAACACATATTTCATATCTTGAACACCAAACCAAGATGCAAAATAGACAGACCCCCACCCCATAGTTTCTTACTTAATTTCATAGGTAGTATATGTATTTGATATGTATTAGTCTTAGTTCAGAGAACAATGGAAATACATTCATAGTTTAACGCATAATTAAGTATAAATCATAAGTAAAACCCTGAGATTCCAAACAGGAAACAACATTTCATAGTGACCCAATTTTTCATCCCGGAGTTCGACATTATTTTCAGGATTTGTTATTTTGGTTTCATGTTCTGGAACCTAATTTCTTTTGAGAAATCTCTAGTTTGACCATTTTTTTATTGCAACAAGCATAGGTACAACAACTTAATAAAATCATATTTGAAAAAGTTCTTTATATAATTTAATGATCTATAACAGCGGTTTCCAAACTGGGAGGCGCGGACTTTTGCCAGGGGAGGCGCCAAAAATTTTTAGAAATACCTCGGTCGATACCCCTTTGGCAGAGATTGTGTCCAATAAATATGTTTAAATAAAAATATTTATAATTTTAATTATAATTTTTAGATACGATTTTTTGTTTTATTTTTAGTCTCTTTAGTTTAATCCAGTTAAAATGCAAGTATCCGTGAAGGGGGACATTGCTGGAATGTAAATGTTTACATACTTTAGTTCGCTTCGCGCAAATAAATAGTATAGGAATTGTAAAAAAAATACATAATTTTACACTAGTATCTGGCTAAAACGGAAGTTGTATACGTGTGTGGCATTTGATCGCAAAGAAACATAAAAAAAGGTAAATTGTTTTCGCGGTGTTTGTTTGCTTCGTTTCACAGCAATGCTTCTTCATTACCTTTTGTGTCAAAGCAAGGAAGAAAGAACGCGAAAATTAATTAAGTATTCGAATGTTAATTTTCAGCCGGAGGAGTAAGCACAGAAAAAAATATACCCCGCTTACAACGAAACATAAATTTTACGGTGTTAAATAAAGCGAGGCTTTGCTCTGTTTCTTTTACACGAACACAAATACATTTACATTGTGGAGGGAAACCGTTCTAAAAGGAATGTAAAAAGGATCCAATTTCAAATTTTATTTTCAGGGCCGCCGTAAACAGGTCCGAAAATTTATCGAAATTAATTTTTGCTGCCGATCATATCGGACGATGGATAGATGCGCACATTCATGCGAACAGTTTTCGTGTCCGATCTTCTCGTATACGGAACACACCTTTTTTGTTCATCCCTTCTTCTTCCCGAGACGCGCGTGTTTCGCTCCAGTATTTTCTTGGCATGAGAGGCCACGATAAAAACTTTAATGGGTTCTTACACTCAGAGACGGGCTCGTAATAGATTCCCCCGCAAGGAAGAGATCCTTTTCCTCTTTTCCTTTCGACCGCCCAAGCCTTTCCTCAGTAACAAAAAAAAATGGCACGATTCTGATGGGTGTGGGGCGGCTTAATTCATATAACGTGTAGCGGTTTATTTAAAATGCACATCGACAGGGAAAATGTTAAGTGCATCGCCACTTACATAATTCACGGGACACAAGCCCATCGCAACGGCGGCGGCGGAAAATGCATTTGTTTACCGCTCTGTTGCCAATTCAATTATTCCGTGCTTTTGTTTCATCTTGCGAATTTTATTAAAATTTTCGTGATACTTTGTCTATCAATTACTGTTTTGAAAAATTTTCTTTCATTTTACTGATGCTTCTCGAAGAAACCCCGTTTAAATTTTTCGCTAATAATAAAAGTGAAATTTGACCAATGTTTTATAATACTGGAAATAATTGTTACTTTTGCGATAGGCATTAGTTTTCCTATATAACACTTCACTCAATAAGTTCGTAGGATTACATATACATGGAGCCTCATTCGAAAAATCCATATGATTTTTAGGAAGTACCAACCTTCAGACGACGTCTGTCAATTTCATGACATTATAACTTTTAGTTCACAAGTTACAGTGGTTTTAGTGACGCTACTTTTGTTATTTTCAAAACAACAGAAAAATCTGAATTTCGTGTATTCATAAAACATTACTTTGTGATGGGGAAAAATACCGTTGAAGCAAAGCAATGGCTTGATAAGTGTTATGGGGTCTCTTGATGACAAATGGTAGAGACGCGATTTGCTAATTTTAAACGCGGTCGTACAGACCCAAATGACGGTGGGCTCTGGTCGCCCAAATGTCGCAATTGCTGCAGAAAACATGAAAAAGTCACCATTTTGTATGAACATTTTATCATGAGGAAGCTTTGATGATTCCGAACGCTATTTGTATGTAACAAATAATTACTAAATGCTGGTTATGTTATACGAGGTGAGCAATAAATGAATGACGTATTTTTAAATTTAAATTTCCTATGTTAAATCTTAATGGCGCAGTTATAGTTTTAAGTTTATAATGGTGCACTACTTGTAGTTTAGTTTAAAGATGGATGATATTGCCATAGAAATGATTATTAAAATTAACTCAGTTACAAGTACCAAGTGGAAGTTTCGAAGACATTTTCAGACACGAAATGCTTCCTCTAGGATTAATGTGTGGCTGTCCTCAATCCGTACGCTTGAGAATGTGAATCGTGTAGTATATTGCAAAGTAATGCATTTTCTTCATGTAAGAATGCAACAGTATTGAACATCTTATATTAATTAATGTTTTAGATGCACAATAAATAAAAATAGGTATTGTAACAAAATAAACGGCGGATTCCCCAGAACCGCATATAAATTACCGCCACATCATCATGAAAAGATACTAGAGATCTAAAGTAAATTTAATATATGAAAATCCAATAAGAGTAAATGGTAATAATATAATAATTATTTAAATAATTACTTATATTTTTAATTAACAAATTTTCAACTATATTTTTTGTCTAAGTATTTCTTAAACAGAAACATAATTATTGATTTACCTCAAAGAAACATATTAAAAAAAAATGATGACCAAAATAATTGGAATTATAGACAAAGATTTCAATAATTAGTAAAGAAAATGAGTCATACAAAGGAACATATGTTTTGAGTATTTTTTATATTATTATTATTACTTGAATACCGAATTCTAAAAATGTAAATCGTTTGTTATGTAAAAAAGGCGGAAGTAAAGTTACCTGCGGTTTACAAGAAGTCATCACGAATGTCAAAGATTATTAGTTTTAGTGGACTGTTAAAAATTTTAGATAATTTATGAATAAACGGATAGAGACTAAGGTTCTGGCCCTTTAAAAAATAAAATGTAATAAAGAAACATTGGCAAAATTTTTAATTATAAATTTGATATAATAATTTTATAGAACAATTCGAAAAAAAATCTCTCTGAAACTTTAAGAATAAGAAAATAAATTCATCATCACATTAAGCATTCAATTGCAGGATTCAAAAAAGTCAATTTACTTTTAACATCATTTTAGAAAAGAAGAAAAAAATGTACATGTTACGTTTATAAGAAAATAGATTTGTTATTAGTACTTATTGAACATATACAGTACATATTAAATTATACACTATGTAACGTGGTAAAATAGACAACGCTGCAAGTGCGCTCCACGTTGCAACTATGTTTCCAAAATTCGGGGAGACCGCAGCAAACCGCGGAAGAAGACGGTTGAGATCTCTAATGAATAAGATATTGATATATATTTATAATCTCCAAGAGGACGGTGTTGGTGCTCTAGAGGAGCTAAGGCCCACCGTCGGAGAAGAAGTGTGCTGATCTGAGAAAGCAATTATAAGAGTTCTTCCTCTCGATAAAAGGAAGTGGCGCCCTGAACCTTCCCACGTCACGGACTCACGCCCTAGCCGGCTAAAGATTTGTATAATCTTGTTTTTTATGTACACGAGCGCTATCGTGTTACAACTAATATCGTTAATAGTCCATATGTATTCTTTTAATAGCTATATATAATAGTTAACAGACTATAACTTGTAGTATTATATTCTAAGAATATATTGTTATTTACTATACTATTGTAACTATCATAATTTTCACAGTGATAACTAAGATTTACTCCTGGATTTGTGCCATATTTCTTTCACGACAATAACTTTGTTCGGACAATTTGATGTATTGAGACTATAAGTTACTTTTGTCCTGCACTATTGTAATATATTTTTTTATGGTTGTTTATGATTTGCGTTTTTTCACTATGAAACAAATAAATAAATATAATAATATAAACTAAATCGCACTATTCAATACGCTTTCCTTTAGAAAAAAACAATAAATATATAATAACACCTCACTCAATAAGTTCGTAGAATGTCTAAGAAAACAACAACTTTTGGGCAATATTCGACTTTATTCATCAACATAGTCTTTCAAGAGTGATACATTAATTTCAACATTTTTCTAACATTTTGATACCTTTCTTCTTATATGAACATATTCGAAAAATCAGTCTTCAGTTTATATTAATTTGTAATATTTATATTTATTTTGGAAACATGTTATTCGTTTTTGTATATTCTGGTAAATAAATTAGATTTATATTCTTTGTTATTTTAACATATATATATAGTTCATAATTTTATTATTTTATCGAATCATGTAAATTGCATTAAATACTAGTTTGAAAGACATATTTTATAAATAAATTATTTTAAAATTGATATAAGAAGCATTTTTAATTTAATATTGTACAGGCAGAAGCAAATTGCATTAAACTCCGGTTTGAAAATTAAATTATCAATAATAATAGACTTAAATTGTGTTTTGTTATTAAATTATCACGATACATACTCCAATTCTAAGAATTTCTTTAAAAAGTAGTTCTAAAGACTAATAAATGGAAGTATATTTATTTGGAATATAAATTATAAGAATTCTATTAATAATTTGAGAAAGACCAATGGTCAATAGCCCTTTGTACCAGTTAATCTTATTTTTTGTTTGATCGTTTTCTAAACATGAATGGATAAATTAAAATGAATATTTCTCAATATTCTATATTTTTCTATACTACTGATAATTGCGGTATATCAATCAATTTATGCAATTTCATTATCCATTTTATCCACAAAGAAATAAAAATGTAATCCAATTTTATAAACGAAATCAGTTTGTTCTGGAAACAGCAACCATCAAATAGCTTCATTTCTATTGAAGGGAAAATTAGCAATTTAAAGTTACCCTTCTGATCAAATGCCTCTGGTAATTTTATATTAAATTTTCTATTGATTTACCATTCGGAAACTCCGATTGCTTTAAAAAGAACCATAAAAACGAATTTACCTATGATATAGAAAACTAATAGAAAAGAGTTATTTACTGATTGGTTATTATTGGGTATTTTTCATATGTATATATATTGCTATTGTTCCATAATTAAATTTATGTTTGTTAAAATTTATTTATTTTGAGAGTTATTATTATTTAGTTTTTTTATTATTATTATCATTTATTTATTTATGTAATGTACTTTTTTTTGTATTGATATTTGGCCAATAAATTATTATTATTACCCAATAATTTGTTGTAAAAAATAATGGTAATTTCGGTAATTACATTGGCCAGTATATGAATTTTTGCTGGAAGAATGACAATAACTTTCTTCTAGTAAAAATTCAGCCAATGGAAAATTTGGTAATAGTAACGTTCAAAGCTTTATTATCTTGAATTGAACTTGAAAATAAAGAACAAACATCAATTAGAAATTTTTGAAAACGTTAATAGATCTTTGAAAAAAATCACTCAAAAATATAGGGATTTTCCAAAAGTTGTACTAGAAGAAGAAAATAAAGATCTCCAGATGGGTTTATTATATGGTGGAAAAGAGAATGACATTTATTAAATATTGGGTTGTTATATCCGTTTGTTTTTAAAACTAAAATTCGAAAAGATATACATTCTAAAAAGGCCTTTATTATTAAATATATTATCCATTATTTTATACCAGAATGGCCCGACGTTCTGGTAATTTTATAACGCCATCTCTCCAGAAAGCTTTCTTTACTGCACGGAGCGCTCCCATCTGTAAGCTCGAACTCACCGCTCCTGATATCACTTTTGAATAACGCGATCGGTAGGTGCAGATGCCCTCTAGACATCGCATATCTTGCAGCCGCTTGTGTTGCGTTTTTCCTTTTTGAAAATAATACATCATGAGATGCCGAAAATTATCGTTTTATTCTTCGATTTCACTTTAAACAAGGTCACAAAATAGAAAGCAAAAAAAAATAAAATGAGTGCACACCAAATTACGAAATATGATGATTTCTCTGTATGCTATAGAATAGGGTTCGAAAACGTGGTACCTGCAAAGCAATTTTAAAGTACTCACGGGCTCCAATGTGAACGTATGACAATTTCAAAGCTTTATAGTGCCTTCAAATTATAAATTTGAAGAACAAACACTTGTAGTCGTATAAGGTTAGTAACCAAAATATTAATTTTTAATTCTTGCAGCAAAAACGAACGTGATTTAGAGTATTATTATTTAGTGTTATAGAAATGCAATATTAGCATGTTAAATTATTAAATGGAAGAGAAAAAAGCATATGACGATTATGTATTTGTTTTTTTTTATGTAGTGTAATTTTATTAAAAATCTGTTCATCAATGTGAACATTGAGTAAATTTAAGATCGCAGTTGACATTAGGTTGGTAATCTTTCCCGGTGGATAGCTAGTGCTTGGTCATCTTGTAGGTTAACTTCAGTAGTATATTGATGCTCTACGATTCCAGTATTTCCTTTCACTGTGAATCTGCTGCTATCCTTAACACTGTCAGTGTTCATCGACTTGGCTGAAGGTTCATATGCTGAACCTCATTCATTACACTGTTCATCTGTGATGGGCTCACAAAGGGCCTGGCTTGACCAGGATTTGAACCTGCACCCACTGGATCGTGGGTAGGGCGACTTAACCATTCGGCTATTAGTCACCCATATATTTCTTAAATAATTTATTTAATGCAACTTGTATTATTTAGTTAATAATTATGATATTTGACAAAATATATTGTCTCCGAAAAAGTATTTTATTTTATTTATCTACAAAAACATCAAAAACAAAGTAATTTTGTAGAATTCACCTTTATCGTAAAACGAGGTATTGTATTAGAAATATTTAAGGAATATTAAATATTTACAGTCATACTTTCTTTATTTATTAATTATAATTTATATTATCCAATCAAAATTTATGATTACTTTTGTTATATATGTATTTATTTATTTAATTATTGAAACAAATATATTTATTAATATTAAACAAAATGAATTTTATACATACATCATGTTGTACATACATCATGTTGACTGCAGCTGAATAACTATATTTATTATTATTAATAATATTTAAATGCGATATTCCGTCTGAATACTTTATGATATTCATAAATGAGGAGTTTCCTATATTAGAACTAACATCGTAAATAATATTAAACGACAGTCTGAAAGGTAGATTCTAAATTATAATGGACTGAAAATAAATATAAGAAGCATACTTAATTCGACATTGGAACGGCGCCGTCCGAACATTATCGATTTTCTAAAGCCAATTTCGCTGAAACTCCAGTCCAATTATATGGAAGTACTTTACGTTCTCACCGCCTCTACCACCCCCATCATCCCACTATTTTATAGGTAATTCCATAGCCGCCTTTTCGCAGCATGGATACATTCAGACCATTTCTTACTCGTTCCGTTGATTCTCAATTTGCCGAATAAAAGTGATAAATGGTTTTATTCTTGTTCATTTTTTAAACTCTCTTTCCGTTGTTTATATATCGCTGTTGTAAAACGCATCGTTTGGCGTAACGGCAGTTGTGGATGGAAGAGGGCGGTCGACCGGATGTTCGGTGGAGGCGCCGGGCTGCGCGTCGTGTTTGCGCTTGTATTATTAATCATTTGACGTGAAGTATGTTAATCCTAGGCCGTTATAAATGTTAACAAATAGATCAGCATCCATCATTCCGAGTGATAATTCACTGCAATTACGATGCGCGGAGCTCGTTTCCCCACATACATTCACACACACACACGTATGCACGCATACATGCACGTAGTCGTTCCACATACAGGGATGCAAAACAGACGAAAACCAGGCTGCGGTTTCCACAGAAACGAGAATATTTTATTAGCGTTTTATTAGCATGACAATAGCACCCTAGATTTTCATTTCGGCGCATACACACTCTGCTGTATGCATGTGGTTGTGCTCCACAAACACAATCCCACTTGCACACATACCCACGCACACTAGCGCTCGATATCGTAGCCACATTAAAATTTCATTTATCAATTTTAGTGGAGTTTCTATTCTCTCTTTTTTTCTTCTTCTTCGGCTTTTGAAAGAACGTCAAATTACAGGAAACGTCAAATTTCTGTTCTGCATGAATAGGCACGGATGAGTGTTGATGTTTCATCTTTCCGTCGCTCGAGCGCGGCATTAGGGGATGGGTTGATGGGTCGGTACGAAAGTGATCCTTGGATCCATTTACTTTCGTGCTGCGACCATTAATCCGGACTTGTTTCCGTCCATTTGTGGGACGCGATGATAAATATTGTTTAATTATCGGATGAATTTAATAATTATAATCGTAAATAACGTGTGTCGAGCACGGTGTAAAAGATTAAGAAGGGTTGTTCTTGTTGTTGCCTGCCGCCTCTTTAGCCGCCGTCGGAGTGCAGAAGTGGGAGGGGAAGGAGGCTGATGGTTTGGAGGGTTAGCGCAATATACGAGAATCGCGCGGCGATAACTCATCAGACCGGCCTCTTTGATAAACGGCCACGCGCCAGAACTAATATACTTTTTGGTCGGTTACTATGTTACATGCAATAACCAACAAAAATAAATTACGGTGCGAACAAAAAGGATGAAATAATCGAAAAACGGTTAATGGCTGCAGCAGCCTTCTCCTGGAGAAGAGATCGCCGAAGATGGTTTTATCTTAACTGGTAACGAAAAAATATATATCTGCTGCATGAGGTGGCTTAATGGAGATTCTAAGAATGATGAAATGAATGGACAATTTTCAATAGTTTTTATTCCATAAAATTACATTTATTAATAAATTAAGAGTAGAAACATAGAAATAATTAAAGAAATCAAAATAATATATACGGACAAAAACTTATACAAGTATATATAATAATATAATAAATATATTATAAAAAGTTAATCAAATCAAAACATACAAAAACATATTTGGTAGATTTATAAAAAAAAAAAAACGCCTGAAATTTTTAATTTATTTTAATCTTTTAATATGATGTGTATAAAAAACACAGCAACGTGCTTTTTAGTTGTATTCAGGGCCGGATCCAATAAGTGATTTTTTTTTCGAGGCCTCTCAAACTTTATATACCAAAGTTAATTAACAGTTAGAATTTACATATTTAAATATTTATTTAAAACAAAATCCAATTATAAAAATCAAAAGACATGAACCAAATATATATCAATCAATATAATTGAATTTTATTGAATATAATGAAAAATCATGTAGTAAGTACACGTTTTTATTTTATTTTATCGATTCTCCTTTTTGTATAATGATATAATTTTGCTTTTCGGGCCAATTAAGTTGTATTGCTGTTGTAATAAATCCTAAACCAGACAAATTAATTATAAGTTTGTTTCAAACAAAAAGTAAATCATTAAGCAGTTCACTTAAATAGAAATTGTATTTTTACATTTATTTGCTCAAGTTTCTTTTAATGCTTCTATTATATTTAGGTACCTTTACAAACATTTCTTTAAATTACTTATTTTACCAAATTAATTAATATATTTAGCAAAACTTATGACGTTGATAAAGAATTTATCTAACTTTTATATTAAATTGTCAATGAGGGATACAATCATTCGACTGGATTTAGAAACTATGATTATTTAAATTGTATGAAATTGTAATGTACAATTATTAGCATTTATTGATTATATATTTTGCTGTTTGTTATCGGTATTAAACTATAAAATTATTTTTTGACATTTAAATGTAATATTATTTGTTTGTCTACAAAATATAGCTGTAAAAGTATTATATGTATAAATACATGCATAATAATAGTAATTGAGAATATATTGTAATCATAAAAAAGCAAACTTTTTATACAAAATAAAAGTTTTATTGTATATTAATAATTTAATACATTCAAAATAGAATATTGTATGTTATTAGCTATTATTATTGTTTATTATTGTTAATATTGTATGTGTAGCTATTTACACATTTAAATTAAATATTCGGTTAAAGGTATTTTACAAAATTATTTTTGTTACATTTTGTATACAAGTCTAAAGTAAATTGTTATTTCCGAGACACTTATTTAAAATTGAAACATGTGCTGTGGTTTGGTTCGGTGTATCATTATTGAAAGAGATGCTGCGGTCGAATTAGTAGAACAGTTAAGTAAACATCTGGGCCCATTAGAAAGGGCAGAGGGGCGGGTAGGTTTAGGCAGCGGCAGATGTAATGAAAGATTAACCCGAAGCACATACTCGCGCGGCAAGGCTTGGTTGGCATTCGCCGCCTCCGACCTTTTACGAGTGCACACATAATAAGTGCGACCGGCTATAAAGTATTCGAATTTATGCACGCGGCCGCCGCCACCACCGCCGCCGGCCAAATTGAATATTAATGCAGAGACCGACGCTCTTTATTGCCGTGCCCGCAAATTCGATTCTCGGCGATGGCCTCTGCACATTTTTTTTTTCTTGTTTGTTCCTGTTTTAATCCGATCCAACGTCAAAGTGGAAACAGACCTTCTTTAGAAACACAACTTAGACGCCACTCAGTTACACCATCTTTGGAATAATTTCCATTGACTTAGTTCCTTAAATATTACGGACTATTGGAAAACGCATTAATTGAGGACGATTATGTCCAACCAAGAAAGGTGCATACCATCGAGGGCAGTAATCAAATTGAAACAGATTCCATCAAGAGGAATAACCGATAAGAACATTCCTTCATATGTTGTACTTCGAACCAAGATGCAGAATAGGCAGATTTCACAAGAGTGTCTTATCAAAACGGTAATTAATTGTATGCATAGAATATGTATTTCTAATTAGTCTCAGTAAGAATTTTAACTGATGAACATTAATATCAAATATAATATTACAACTTTATATTAGTAATTATAACGTTAATGGAAAAATAATCGCCAAGTTAAGAATAAAGTTATATAAAACAGACTGGATTTAATTCAAATTTTCCAATCCTGAGACTCCACATTCCTGGGACAACAAAAAAAATCAAATAAATTTTCAAATTAAAATTTCGTTTGCTTTGAAATTTTCAAACCGTACTATGCAGATTCACGCACTGATCGAAGTAACTAGCAATTTCATAAACATTTTTTTCATATTCTTCTATGAGCCAAATGATTTTTAATATAATTTTAATGTACATATTTATTATTTATTGTATATTTGAATGTATTCACATACATATAAATATTTTTTTAAGAAATCAAAATCTTGAAATAATGTTGGAAATTGGATTGTGTAATAAGTTCCCGCGTTCTTTTTATTTATTTTTTTCCTGAAAGTTTTTCTTTTGTTAGGTAAAGTATTCACAAGTATTTTTCTTGCTCTACAAAACTATCTACTTCAATTTTTTTAATTAATTCATTTTAATCAATTTTCAAACATTCGTTTAATTCGACATGGAACGGAAAAGGTGATAATTGCCATGCGAGATGATTTAGAGCCTCCTTGACGATGTTTGTGGTTTTTGGGAGCGCATTTTTGTGAAAAAAAAGATGACTTGACGACGTCGATCGGCCCTTTTCTGCAGGATTGCTTAATTTATGCGATGAAGTTGGGCGAGATATCATTTTTGTATACAATATAAAGATAACTTTGCGTGCTTATTGATATTCGACCTGGTGAAACCATGTTTGGAGTCGCTTAAGAGACCAACTGCGAAAACTGTCGACAGAACCGTCACCGTTAATACCTAACCCCAACTTTAATATCTGCCTCCAAAAGTCCCAAGTTTTATCTTTCTTCAAACAATACCTATGTTCTTAATAAGTAATTATGTATACAATTTAAAAAAAAAACATTTTGCTGAATTAAAATTTAGTTTGTTTTAAAATTATAATATTAATATGACCAAATTGCTATCATGTAAAGCAGGGATTCCCATTTTTTTTAGGTTTGTTTTTTCAAATAATATAAACAAATGAAGTCAGGCGTAAACTCACTTCACCGTGAGTGAATGAGAAAACATTTTGTGCTGTCTTGTAGTCATTCTAATTGCATCTTAGTGGTGTTTGTGATCACACATATTTCTAAACATGTGTTTGGACATGTTATTTGTGATTTTTTAATTTAATAACATTTGCCAAAGTTTAATACGATTTAAACCATGTTCCTTGTTTAGAAAAGACTTTTAATATGAATAATTTTAATTAGAATAAAATTTTCAAGAATGAGAAAATGGTAAATTAAAGTTGTTACAAACACTAGATGCATCAAACTATCCAAGTTCAATCATCTAGTTGCAAGAAATTTGCACAGATGCCTTTACTATAAAATAATTCCGCTGCCATTAATAGTGAAAAGGATAATTCCCTGGAACAATGCTAGCAGAGAAATAATATAACACATCACTCAATATGTTAGTAACAACTTTTGGCAATATTCGACTTTATTTATCAAAATAGTATCCTTCAAGAGTGATACATTCATTCCAACGCTTCTCTAATATTTTGATACCTTTCTTGTAGAACGTTTTATCTTTGGCCTAAAAATACGCTTCAGTTTCGGCAACCACTTCTCCATTGGAGCCAAATCTCTTTCTCTTTAGCATTCTTTTTAAGTCTGCAAACAGGTATTAGTCGTGAGAAGTCTTGATAATATGGTGGATGGGGAACAATTCGTGCATTTTTGCTATCGTTTTGATCGACTTATGACACTATGTATTGTCTTCGTGAAATACCAGTTTTTTCTCCTTCATTTGTGGTCGTGTTTTCGCAATTTCTTGCTTCATACGTACCAATCACGCAATAAAATAATCGCTATAGATGGTTTTTTCTTTCTCAAGATAATCAATGAATAAAATTCCGTGCGCATCCCAAAATACGAATGCCTAAACCTTATCAGCTGACATTTGCGTTTTTGGCTGCTTGTTCAGCTGACGACCGATTTGACTAGAGTGTAGTGGTGGATCCAGGTTTCATCCATTATTACATACCACATGAAAACAATCTTTTTCATTTTGCTTAAACAGTATCAAAGAGCGCTCGGAATCATCAACTCAATTTACGATTGGCCAAAACCATTTTGTGGACTTTTCTATGTTTTCTACAAAAATTGCTGAATTTGGGCGACCAAAGAGTTCAGCATCATTTATGTCTGTACGACCGCGTTTACAATCAGCAAACAAGTTCTCTACCATTTGTTTCAACGGAGAATATTCTCCATAACACTTATCAAGATATTGCTTTGTTTTAACGGTATTTTTTTCCCATCAAAAAGCAATATTAATGAACACATGAAATTGAGAATTTTCCATTGTTTTGAATTACAACAATAGCGTCACTAAAACCACTGTAATTTGCGAACAAAACGACGGATTGCCATGATTTTTTGACAGGCGTCGTCTGAAGATTGGTGCTTCCTAAAAATTGCATGGATTTGTCAGTAGAGGCGCCATCTATATGTTATCCTATGAACTCATTGAGTAACTCCACGAAGACATCGTTGAATGCAAAGTAATGTGGCTTTTCTAATAATATTCTTATGAAAATAAAATTTGGTTATATTTATATTATTATTTATATTTGTTGATTTTTTTTAATAAATAATTTAAAATTACAGGTAGGAATGATAATTTAATTTTAGTGCACTTTTATCAATGATATTTCATATTTGTTGTGATGTAGATATAAGACGATATTTTTAATAAATTTTAAATTATTTTTGTATTACTTTCATTTAAACTATATTATAATAAAAACTGTTAAAACATATTAAAAAATGTCTATAAATAAAAATGAATCAATTTATTGTAATGCTAAGTATCATTGGCGATGCTTGAAAATATATTTCACCCGTCTTTAGAATAAAGTTAGATTTGGATCAAATGGTTTATATCAGTTTATTACATTTTTGAAGATGAAAGAAAATAAAGTGCATTTTATATTTTGATACAGTTTAATTACTGGGAAGCTAATATGTTACTAAAGCAATAACTAAGTTATACTCTATATATTAAGGAGAACAGCTGGGGATTTCAGCCTTAAAAATCTGCTAGCAATAATGATGAAGCTTGGTTACCGTTCTTTTACTACCACACAAAAATTGGTGATTGACTACATTTGAATAAAGTTTAATATAATTAAAATAACATAAATTAAAATTTATCTATATTTTTTCATCATCTATATGCATTCATAGACATTTAAATTTTGCCGTCACGAACAACTGTGAAAAATAATTTAAATAGAATTCAAGAATATATACTTAGAATGCATTTATAATACAATAGATTGTGAGATTAATAAATTTATTAACTAAATGTTTAAGTGGTTTATTTATTAACATTTGATTTAAAATCAATATAATATTCAACAATGATGAAATTACAATTAAATTTCTCATATAAATACAATCTTTTGTGACAGGTTATCAACTAACTTGTAGCTATGTTAAAATGTAGTGATTGGATTTGATTCGTTTATATGGAATTAAGAAAGGTTAAGGGATGATGTAGGTTGGCGAAACAGCTATTCTAAAGCTGCAATCTATTTAATCAATTAAGAGAGCTCGTCGTAAACTCGCGCTGCGATAAATTAGATGAAATTATTCTCTGTGTTTCGTTCAAACTCAATGGTGTTTAATTGTGATCGCGGCGAGCCGTGGTAGTTATCTCCTTCATCTGATAGTTGCGGTGGTTTTCGGGTGTAGCGGAAAATTTAGTGGCGTTGGCCTGTTCTGTGTATTATATCCACTGATATAATATAATCCGATGAATATGCATGTTCTGTATTTGCCACCGTTTACAGCAAATGTTCATTAACATTCATCATCATTTCAGACAGCGGAAACCTACCGTGCGCCTAGGCTCTGTTGCCGCCTAGGCACGGAACCCGCTCGCCCCTCCGTCCACAGTCGCACCCAATTGGCGGTAACGGGGTGAGGTAGGGGTAGGGTCTCCTCTGCAATATTTATTGGAGCCAACGTACACACATTTCCTGCCACCTCAGCCTGCCTCGCAACCCCTCGACGTTGCCATCCAGGATAATATCAATAATAGCCCCCGTGATCATGTATAATTGAACATTTGTATATCATCCATCGCAGGACCGTTATCAACATTGCCTTCACGCCAAACACCTACCTCTGAATTTACCAAACATTTACGAAGACAAACAATTTAACAACAGAATTATTTTATACATAGTTGGTTAAAACATATTTGCTTCGATTAAATTAATTAATTAACATAGTCATTATAATTAATTCAATAAGCTACATTTATTTTCAAGTCCCTAACTGATGTAAACGAATTTAACCAGAATGTTTACGAAATATATTTCATACGTATACATTCATCCATATCATCTATTAAGGGCGACTAATAGCCGAATGGTCAAGTCGCCCTATCCACGTGCCAGTGATCACTGGTTCAAATCCTGGTCAAGCCCGGCCCTTTGTGAGCCCTCTCGGTGCTTGCAGTAATAGGGTCATCGTTCTGCACAGTCAAATGAATGAGGTTCAGCATATGGACCTTCAGCCAAGTGGATGGACAATGACAGTGTTAAGGATAGCAGTAGATTCACAGTCAAAGGAAATAGTGGAATCGCAGAGCATCAATATACTACTGAAGTTAACCTACAAGACGATAGCCAACCAATAAATTAAAAAAAAAATCAAATCATCATAATGGTAAACTATCCACCGGGAAAGATTACCTACCTAATGTCAACCGCGATCTTAAATTTACTCAATGTTACAAAAAAAATATTATCCATTTTTACACAATTAGTAACATTCGTTGAAGGCATTTCTTCTCTATATATAGTCAAGTCTCTTATTGTGTCTATCTTTATGCGGTTTTAAAATCATCGATTAGTTTAAAACAGTACGAGATATTGGCAGAACCGAATACCCGTACTATGCTATTTATTAGTTTACAATGAAGTTTTTTCATTGTTTTCATATTATTATTAACTAATTGTATTCATAAAATTATTTCTACACTCACTGGATAAATTGAAAGTAAATTTAAATATACATACAGAAAATATATAAATAATATTCATTGATCCAATTAAAAGTAATTTCTAAAATATGATGTATCAACTAATATGATTTCACTTTATAAGAGAAAATTGATATTAAGTGCATCCTAATATAGCGTAGTTAACAGATTGAAACTTTCATGGTCCTTCAATAAATAAGTAATATATTTTAATGCATTTGGAAATATTCCAAAACGATTGCACTTATGTAACATTCCAAACTAAGTCTAAGTAATTAACCAAAACATATTAATAAATACAAGCATACACATAAACGAGGAGACTGAATATAAATTTAATAGTGTATAAGGGTCTATAAACTAGATGGCGTATTGTGGAAATTCCATTGAAAATCCACAAAGATAAAGTCATTAAATAAATGTTTTTATCAGTCCCTGAGGAGAGACGATGCGGTGAACGTCGATAAAGAAGATCACACACACCAACCCTTTTTTATTGCTTTTCTTGTTTGTGGCAAAAGTAGCCATTTAATTTACGGTTTTCGACATTTCGTTACGATCTCGCAGCATCTGGCCAGTAGCTTTTGTGCGGGTGTTAAATGCTATTTAATGCTGCGACAAACACATACACACACGCACACAAATTGCCAGACACCTTCGTGCGGCAGCAGCAGCAACAGTAACAGCAGTGGCGACGTTGTTTAATTGCGTAATGGATCGAAAATTCTCGTGTACATACACATGCACACTCACACACATTAATAATAATGTCCCCGCACTTAGTGAGACAAAATTCAATTACCCTCCGGGACCGACCACCGCGTCTTTCTTCGCGTTCCGATTTTTCCTTTCTCTAAAATTTAATCATATTCTCCATCACGCCCATTTAACATCAATTTACCACTTTATCCGGCAACGTAATTAATGCAACGCAAAAACAATTTTATACGGAAGTCTGTTAAGCCTGTTTTCGATCGATGGGCAAAAAAATGAAATAGACCAAAGTGAATCTTTGGCACGTCGAAAATGTACTTTTCTCGTGACCGATTTATTGGTATTATTATTTGATATTTTTATAAATAAATATCTAATATATGTAGCAACCATCTAATAAAAATATTGTGTTTTTTATGATTTCAACTAGTTATTCATGTCTAATTCTTAAAATAAAATAAAAATTAGCTCATATAACGGACTAAATAATAAACTGAAGTATGTATAGTTTATTCATATTTGATTTATTTAAAGCAGAGGTAATCGTCGAATAATGACCATGCCTTGATCTACAATCGAGGGGTTTTCCACATTTAGGGGCGTCGTTACGACCGGTCAATCGATAAAATATGAAAAAAATATTGTTTTCCTTTACTATTGCAAGAATGAACAAATTCTACTACGAAATAATTTTATTTTTATTTGTACAAATTCAAAAAAGAAACAAAATTTACCTTTACTTAAATTATCCTTCACCCTCTATTGCATAAATATAATTAGTTAATACTATACCTCTTAAACATTCTAGTAGTAAACAACTCTGTACTAGTATTTTATGTTCCCAAATATGAGGTTCCTCTCCTACAAAAAATGTCAATTGTTAAATCTCATTATATTGTTTGAATGAAAATATGCATTAATCAATCTGGCGCATATTTTATTTGCACTTTTGACCATTCTCAATTGTATTTGTTTTATAATATATTTAAATACAACTATAATTATTCGTATTTATTACTTTACATTATTTGAATGTCGTTATTGCTAGGAAACTTAAGGAATGTTAAGAAAAATATCAATTTCTTAAAATTACGGCAAACCATTTTGCTCATCACACAATCGATGCTGAAGAAAACAAACAAACGTTAACGACCGTATGACATACGCCGGATGTCCGGTTCGTAGATCTCCCATCATAAATTCTCGACGAGTGGTGGGTAATCAGCGTCTGATCATCATATTCCGACGTCTTGCCATTCAGTGCAAGTGGACCGAAAAACATCCGTATCCCCTATCCGCAGACTCTCTAGATGTGTATCTGCTATGGAGTGGCCCTCGAGGGGATGAAATGTTCCTCCAGCGCGGAGCAATTAATAACTCTTTCAGCTCGACTAATAATATCAAGTATCTATCTTGGGGCATTAAGATTTTCAGGAAGAGAAGATTACATAATACGCCGAAGGTGGGACGAGGTACGGATGAGACCGGAAACGCACACGCTCTTATGCTTAATTAGTGAGCATAAATCTAATTAGCGCGACTCGATTCCGAGTAGGGGCGGCGTGTGCGATGGGTAACGAACACCTCTATTCGCATGAGAGTGTGTGTTAATTAATATTTACTGCCGCATAAACAAACACATATTTATCATGTAAACTGCAAACTTACACTAAAGCTTATACCGGAGAAAGGATAACCTTACACATATAGTGTGTTAGCTTCTGCGAGAAATTAAGTAATTGATGTCATGTAGAATGAATCTGATTGTATATTTTACTAAAACCTACAGAATCTATACCAGGAACTTCATTCATCAAGATTGAATTCTTTGTAGGAAATTCTTTAACAAATAAATCTTTTTTTTTAATTTATGAAGCATATGATAACAAATGTTAATTTAAAAAAAATCGAACTATAATACCTTCTATGTTTTGGGGGTGGATATAATTATTTTAATTTTAGAGAAAGTATTATGCGAAAGTACTAGGTGTGCTAAAAATCCATCAAGCAGTTCAGAAGTTATAAACTTTTGTGATATGAAATATAAAGTGCATCAACAAATTGTTGGTTTAATTCCGCTCCATATGCATTATGGTAGACTAATAGCCGAATGGTTAAGTCGCCCTACCCACAATTTCCCCGCGTTTGCCGCCGATTCGAATCCTGATCAAGCCAAACCCTTTGTGAGCACTCTCGGTACTTGCAGCGATAGAGCCATCGTTCATCATAGATGGATAGTAAAATGAATGAGGTTCAGCATATGGACCTTTAGACAAGTCGATGGACAATGACAGTGTTAAGGATACCAGCAGATTCACAGTGAAAGGAGAAATAGTGGAATCGCAGAGATTGATGCTCTGAAGTTAACCAACAAGACGACAGCCAACCAACGAATTAAAAATCCATCGGGAAAGATTATCCAATTAATGTCAACCACGATCTTAAATTTCACATTGATGAACAGATTGTCAAGAAAATTATTCGACATAAAAAAAATATGTATTCTAGTTTTAAATCCTTCTATTCGTGAGTATGAGATGAGCATATCTAGTATAAAAATAAACTGTTAGTAACGGTAATAATTAGTAGTTCAATTCATATGAAAATATACGATTGCAATATACTATACGAGTGTATAGAATGCGGTTTTCAACTGGCCTCGGATTCCAAAATTAACCATACTTAATCACAACCTATAATGATGATTGCAAATAACAGGGTGTAATAAAAACACCGTTCATTTACACATTTAAATTCAAATATCTCCACATACGTCTATCACAAATGATGAATTTATTATTAGAAAAAGTCATTTATGAATATGAACATTTCCATTAGGGTATCAAAAATACTGAAAAATTATTTTTAAGGTAAATTACTATTTTTTTAATTGAAATTTGTGTGTTTTAATACTACTTATTAGTAATCTATATCTAATAAACACAAAAAAAAATCAATGAGATAATTAATAATAATAAATAAGTTCAATACATTAACAAAACAATAATCAATTCATAATTCGAAACTACTATTTAACACCATACACCAATAATTGGTTTAAATTTAAATAAAATATTGTTTGGAATGTTAGTCACAATTATTTTTTCAAATTAATTACTTAATTAATGCATTTGTATATCTCACAAATTAGTATTGCTTGAATAGCTTCAATCTTCTGGTCAATTTCCTCAAAAAATACAAAGGCATATATAACGGAATAAACTACATTACATAACAATATTCCCTGAAAACACAGTTTGTCGCAGCTCATGTGAGGACGCTTGTAATCGTTGCTTGCTTTATGAAGCATGGTCAATTATGCCATAATGACTGTAATAATTAACCTTAAACAAATTTTCAGCAGGTAAAAAACCAAACTAACAATTGTTACAAAACTTTACCTGTTCAGTTCATAAACTATTTTGATAAATGACAACTTTAGGCAGCTACTAGATTCACTACTAGAATAACTACTGATACATTTAATTTCATTGTTTCAATAATCCATTAAAAAAACTAAAACTGACGGACACTTCTTATAGAACGGAGGGAGTAGTTTTTAATATGTGATTTATATCAGGTATTACCAACAGGATGGATGACATTTTGAGAAGAATTCATAGAATTCGAGTATTTACATTATTGGATTATCCTTACCAACATTATACTTGAATCGATTCATAGGGATCGATTTGGAGTTTAAATAATTTAAAGTTGGGAATCCCTGGTCTGTATACTTCAGCCTAATATGCAAGAAAGCACCATCAATCATTGCTATTGTTATTTTCTTCCTTAAAGACATGTCTTCACTATTTAGTAGCTACAAAATAGATCCTAATACACCTATATTAATTGTCTTGTTTGCAACTTTCTTATATTTTGAATTTCAAATTCTTCAAACTGTGTCTGTGAACATATGTTTTGCACATTCCCATTTTTTTTTAATATAGAAGTGAACATCTTAATTATCCTTTAAACTTTTGTTATACCTTAAAAGGCTTAAACCTATCCAAAATATTTTAACTAATTAATTATTTATTTATTGGTTAAAATTATGACTCAGGTCTTTCATCTATAATTTATTTTTTTATTATTATATTTAAAAAAATCATCTTATGAAATAAATGCATCAAACTATGGAAATTTTTTCGACAGATTATCTTTATTATTATTATAAACAACCAATTTTTAACCACGAATTCCAATCTCAGCATTTCGTGCAGATAGCAATTTCATTTCTCCATCTCAGAAATATGAAATTCATATTTTTTTGTGTGTTTTTATTTGTGTGTATATTATTCATTATTATATACTGCGAAAATGAGATTTTGCTCGGAAAGCAAAAGAGCGCAAACGAAGTGGAGACTAGAGAAAAAGAGATACAAAGATAGATTTACATCAAAATACTAAGAAAAGAGTTTTCTGCAAATATTAAAATGCAATTCTTGGATTCAGGTCTGCAACAAAATATCATTCTTACACTGTAGGACAATTTTGTTCCAGTTCATTTTAAATCAATTCTCGCAAAATACAAAACTATTTATCGTAGTTTCGTATATTTTTTTAATGTTACACAGTGTTTATATATGAAATGTTGTAAATAATTATATATTTATGTCATAAATGTAATATTGATATCGAATCATTAACAATTAATAGTAATTAAACATATTATAAAACTTGTTAATTAATTATGAAAATTGTGATTTTAAATCACGCGATTTGCTACGACAAAACAAAATAAAAATAATAATTATGACAAATATTTTAATTAGTAGAAATATTGCAGGCTTTACACTTTAGGAACAATACAAATTAGTAAATAATAATGATTTTAATATTGATTTTATAGAAATACTCCACTCCCAGAATTCGATTTAACATTTGTATGGGTTGATTAGATCAATAGAAAACTATAAATAACAACAATATTTTCTAATTGGAGAATTTATTTTAGAATTTTAATGACTTACAAACCCAAGGTAATGATGTCACGATTATTCAAGTTCGAACGATTTTAACCTTGAACGTGTCGATTGTTGAAGAAGTTTGGTGACCGCTGATCTATTTAAATATTTGCAACATTTATGAGTTTAATAACTTTATGTATTTCCCTCCAAAATTCTCATCTTCAGTTAATCTCCAGTGTATTAGTTAAGTCGGGAGTTCCCAAACTTTTTCGGTTTGCGGCACCCTTAATATATCAGAATTTTTCCACGTCGCCCCATTTTAAAACATTGGTCTATCTCTGGGCATCGCGGCACACAGTTTGAGAATTCCTGAGTTAAGTATGCACGATCTGAAAATAGCCAACGGGGTATAAGTGAGCATACAGTTCATATTAAGTGACAAAGCCCCAACTAATATCACTTCAATCGCGGTAGCGCATATATCTATGTTTCTAAAACTGTATGCACCAAATTTAAAACCAATACATAATGAAAATATATTCGCGGGCCACGTGATAATCGAGGGTCTGGTATGACCCGGCCAGACCACCAGTTTGAGACCATTAAAGTATTCTAACACCTCACTCAATAAGTTCGTAGTGTGACTAATAATCCTTCAAGAGTAATACAATCATCCCAACGCTTTTCTAGCATTTCGATACCTTCAGTTTCAGATATCACTTCTTCATTGGAGTCAACCCTTTTTCCCTTGAGCTTAGGTCTGCAAACAGCTAGAAATCGCCGCGAGCCATATCTGGAGAATACGGATGGGGAAGAAATTCAAAGTACAGTTTTTTCAAAGAGCATTTTTGCCATCGTATTATCGCAATTTCTTGCTTCAAATGCACCAATAAGGTAATCAATGAATGAAATTTTGTGCACATCCCAAAATACGGAAGCCAAAATTTTACCAGCTGACATTTGCGTTTTTGGCTGCTTTTAACGGCTTTCATCCTATGCGTCCACTCAGCTGACGACCGATTTAACTGGAGTGTAGTTATGAATTCAGGTTTAATACATTATTACTTGAACAACTGCAAATAGAGCTGGGAATCATCAACTCGTTGTTTTTGGTCCGCTGTAAGCAAACGCGGTACTTATTTCGAACAGACCTTTCTCATGATCAAATGTTTCTGCAAAATGGTAAATATACAATCTTCTGATATCTTCAGGATGTTAGCTATCTCGTGCAACTTCAATTTACGATCGGCCAAAACCAGAGGGTTCAGAATCATTTATGTCTGTACGACCACATACAAAATCAGCAAACCACTTCTTTGTCTCGACGGAGAAGAGTCTCCATAACACATAACATTCCTTAGCTTGAACGGTATTTTTCCCATCAAAAAGCGATGTTTTATCAACACAGTAAATTCAGATTTTTCCATTGTTTTAAAAATTACAAAAGTAGCGTAACTTAAACCAATGTAAATTGTGAATTAAACGTCAGATTGCGATAAAATTTTGACAGGCGTCGTCTGAAGGTTGGTATTGCCTAAAAATATAGACATATATAGGCGCCATATATATGTCACCATACGAACTTATTGAGTGAGGTGTTAGCTTCACATCTGTGAAATCCTTTTTTTGTATAAATTTACAAATGTACATAATTACTATATTTGTAAACATAAACAATGAAGTATAATCTGAATAATTATTTTTTGTCTATTTGAAATTTACAATTTTATTACATTTTTTAAGAATCTTTTTGTATTTAAACCAAAATATTAATTGGTATTATTTCAAATATATCAGAATATCAAATAAACATTGATTAATAAGTGCGTGATACTAGTTTTTTTCGTACTAAATAAATATATTATTACTCCAATTGAAATGCCACCGGTCATTGGGTTTTTTTGTTACGCCCGACCTACCATGATTTTTATTATTAATAATATATAGCGGCGTATTTGATTTTTCGATACGTTCCGCTAGGTAAATAATAATTGTGTTTGTTTTTCGATTCAATTTCAAATGCAAATAATTTATAAACCAGCCAAAAAAACAAAATACATTTTGGTGTGTACATGCAGTGAAAAAAAAACGGGATATGCAATATCGTTACCTGAAAAAAAGAACGATGAAAAAGAGATGCAAACAAAATAATAATAATTCTCTGACTCTAAACAAAAAAAAATACTGCGCTGTGTAAATGCAGTTATTCTTTCATATTTATTTTAATGATTTATTCCAGTGCTTTGCAATCTTGAATAAATCAATTGTTAAACATTTTTTAAACATTGAGAGTACTTATATAAGTTAATAACACTATACAATGTATAGGATCTTAAATTTATAAGTTTATGATTTAAAAATAAAAAAATATAAGATATTTCGGAAGCAAAAACAAAAATGGTATGAAGTGGGTCGTCATACATTGGGTTTCTAATAGTTTGGGAACCGCTGACATTGAGATAACAGAATATTTAATTTTTATTATTGTTTTAAAAAGTATAATCAATTATAATTAAAAGTTGAAGAAAAATGAAGTAGGACCAATTATATGTTAGGGGTCGGCAACCTACAGCTTCGGAGTTAACTTCTCTTTTAATGGTAAATTGCGGCAACCAACATCGTGGTCAAAAAAGCAAAATATATTTAAATAGACTTTAAAAATTTTCAACTGTCGTCAACTGAAATATTTGGAAATTAACATTTTTTTAAAAATTAACTCGTCTTCGCAACTTTTTCGAAACAGGAAATATCAGTTACACCAAAAAATAAAAATAAAATTATTTAACATTCTAGCCTCCAGGAGTTGGGGACCACTGTTCTAAGGATCATCAGACCTATAGTAAAATAGTTGATTACTATATATATCGATTTACAACTTTATCTAACCTATACGATGGTCCAAATTCGGCAACTAATTATAAAATTATGGATTTTATTGTATTTATTAATATGCTCATTAAGAAATTAATAAATATTTTATATATTTGTTATTATATTAATTATTGTTGATCTGATGATGCGATTTACAAAGCAAACAAACAATATTTGGATATTTTCAAACATGAAATAGGCAAGAGATTATTTTTCAAAAATCCCATTAGTTGATCAATTGTAAACTGTTCCACATTCAAGTGGGATTTCCTATTTTTGCCTGAATATTGTTCGCTGAATACAATTGTCATCAATTTTGCGGAATTAGCAAAATGTAGTATTTTAAAAAATACTACACAAAACTATTTTTTATACATGAAATATCTTTTTTTCGCATAGAGTCAATTCTTGTGTGACGTTTATTGCTGCGTGGTATTAAAGTCCTCAACTAGGTTTTTTGAACAATTGGTGGAACTATTAACATATTTTTTTAAATAAAGTAACATTTAGTTAAGAATTTAAATATTAGAACTAATTTAAATTTAATTGATGACCAATATTTACCAGTAAAAGGTAAATATTTTAAATTAACCCAGGGGTTCCCGAACTGTGAGCCCCGGGGCGCTGCGGCTGTATTGTAGGGGCGCCGAGCAAATTATATATTAACATAAAATTCGCTCAGACTAATGTTTTGAATTGATGCGCCGGGGAATAAATCTTATATATTGAAATACCCTGCGGTAACCGGTAAATGAGAATTAAAATGTGCACGCAGTAGACAAATCGTATTTAATGTTCGTATTTTGCCAATGGATTTTCTTCTAAAGGCCCTTTTTGCCTTGACACTCACTGTGAGAAAATTGTTGTAAGAAAGACTACAATGGAATGACAACGAGAATCTGCTTAAAATATAATTATATAATTAACAGGAATTATTATCAAAAAATCGTAAAACAAAATATCGACATTATAATTTTACTAATTGTATTGGTTAGTAAGACCGGTTAACTGTTTACTGGTGATAGAACCCCTACTAACAATACAAAAATTATTAAACACCGTTTCTTGTCATATTTATACACACACACAATTAGTTTACATTTTATGAACGTTTTAGGTCAACAATTTTATACTGATAACAATTTTATAGAGATTTACTTGGTTTGACCAAATCAGTAATATAAATTAATTTTAAAAGAAAGCTTGAAATGTTTACTATTACGCTGTGTTTTTGTAGTTTTAACTATGATGAAATCTATATTTTCAATTCATGTTACAAATATATATAAATAAAACACTTATGAAAATATATTATTATATTTAGAGAGAAAAACCCTTCTGCTAAGAGAATTATTTTAAATATGGAATAAAGCAAAAGATTAAACGGATTATGAAGAGTATTATTTGAATGTCGCATTTAGGTGAGAATGTGGAGGAGCTTTGCAAAACAGTTTGTATTGTGAATGCACGAGGATATTTCGATTTCTTTAAAGCTAATTAAAACAGTATTTTTTATCTAAAATTATTTTTATTTTACAGAATAAAAATGTGTTATAATTAACTTTGCGCTTATAAATATGATTTTATAAATAATAAATATTCGACAAATATATTTTCGTCAAAATTAATTTACCTAAATCACTGCAATGAAGTACTAACCTGATTATGCATTTATGCATGTACTAAAGGAAATTTAAAGATAGAATCAAATAAATATTTAGATCAATATTGACTTCTATTTCCTTATGATACCTTTAATATTACTATTTTAATAGTGAAAGGTAACTGCCAAAGTTAACAAAATGCAACTATAAAATATAATAGGTATAATCATTTTAAAAATAATTATTAAAATAGATTTTAAATGATATACGAGTAAATACAAATTGGTTTATATTGTAAGCTCTTTAATTTCCATTATTTAGAAGGGTAGTAAAATAAAATGCAAATATAGGACAGCAAAATGGATACGAACAACACTTGAAAAAAAAATGTTAAATCAGAGTATGCATTCAACACAGAGTGAAATTCACAAAATTAATACTCGCGTTGGCCTTTTCGTTATTCATTTTTTTTCTATACATACTTTTTACAAATGAATACCTTTTAAAATTCGGCCGTGAAGGAAATTCAACGTTGTTCCATTATTTTTTTATGGTGTTCTCATTCTCCTCCTTTTTTTATTCTCTTCGCAAAGTTTAAACTTTTCACTTCATTATATATCGCTTATATAACTTCATTATTGCGGCGGCCTCCGTAACCGCCGCCGCCACCGCCCCTATTTTATATCCACCGCTCTCTTTCTATCTTTCACTTTTTCCATCCCTCTCTTATCCACATGCACATAAAGCACAGGTCGAACTGAAAGCTTATTTCTAGCGTGGCCTTTTTCGAGGCTCGTTAAAAAAGTTTATATTTTAATTTCTGAACTTTCTAATGAAAACAACCGGGCGCAGGGGAGACGACGAATACGGAACGGGAAAAAAAGCAAAAAAATGGATATAGACAGTAGCATCCGCCGGGTCGTAATTTAAAAAAAATCAAAATTCCGATGTTGTCTTATTTAGATTGCCGGAATACAGAAAGAAAGGAAACATGGATGTGATGGAAGTGGATGCCCATTTGCGATAAAAGCTCTGGGAGGATTTAATTAACATGGGATATTAATTAAATTTGTGTCTGATGGTCGTGCGTTGTGTACGTGAACTGTGGGAACGTGCGGGGGCGGCGTCGAGAGAGTGTGTGTAAGCGAGCGAGATTAGAGATTTAATGGCATCTGGGTTTTTGGAAAATTAAAGTAGTTATTCGTGTTTCGGCCGCCCCTTTTAAGTCTGTTTATGTATTTCCCCCATTTTCATAATTAATCGCGGAAAAGTTTGCTCCGGAGGAGCGGAGTCGGCTCGTGGATGGATGATAACTAACTCTGATGATGATGTTGCCACCGCTGTCTCCGCCTGACGATGCCCCCCGCGCCTCTGACCCCACAAACAAAGTTGACGAGCCTTAATAGCTAAGCTACAAGTGTAGTAGAGACGGCCGAGGATGCTGCCTATACGTGGAAAACCGATTTTCAATTTCCCTGCGGACCGACGAAAACTTCTAACCATTACTCCTCGCACGATCGTTGCAAAAATACTCTCTATTGGAAAAACTATACTTTCATTGACACCATTACGTAAACCAATCTAATAAAATCAATCGTATTCTATTGTTTTTAATTATCAAAAAAAAACTTTACGTGGGCGATTTCAGCAAAATAATTATTTGTTTTTGTCATAGAATATAGAATGTCAAATATGAAACAGTTTGGATTAGGTCGCTACAAGTAAGGTAACAAGAGAAAACTAACAAATACTGCAAAATAGAATTCAACTAGATTTACCTTTTTTTCTCAATCGCAACAATTTTGAAAGTACGCACAAAATAAAAAGAAACTTTTTTAAGCAAAATACTAATGATTAGAAAAGCTTAATAACGTAATTATTAATATTTATCATAAGCGTGAACTTCCCCTTGCTTAATTCATTATTAATTAAAATAAATAAAATTGGGGCAAAAAGATATATGGTAAATAAACGTTTGCAGCAGTTGAATTTTATTTTTGTTATTGTATTAAGTTTTTTTTTTATTTTGTAATCTATTGTTGTAAGAAATATTATTATTTTTTTTTAAATAAACGTAAGCAATCGCTTAACGAGCAACTCATAACGATTAATTCGCATAATGAGCAAAACAAATTGTAAAAAAATGACTCGCCTAACAATCAACTTGGTTCCACTGTATTTTATAAAATACAATCATAACCAAAAGTACTTCGTATTCAGAGTTAAAAATACTATTTTCATATCATTAAACACAGGTATTCCAAATAAGCTAGACGTAAAAAATAATTCATAATGAAATTATTATAAATTATTTTTTTCGTCTAACTTATTTGCTTTTCTTCTATATTTCATAAATTAAGTATTTAATTTATTTAATATGTAAAAGGCTTGAAACTGGATTTGTAATGAAATTATACATCTTCAGTATACTGGTAATATTTATTTTGCATTAATGTTTATTAATGATTTTGATATATTTATTTGGACATGCCTTGATAAGACACACCAATGAACAAAGGGACTCCCAAATGTAAACATTAAAATTCAATATACACGGACGATCTTCCGATAAGTCTGAACAAACATATAGAGCGAATATACAGACCACTCAGGATCAACAACATCAACACCTACAAAGAAGAAGACAACGACTCGGTATGTAGTTGAGCTTTTTAGAAAATTAAGAGAAACATTTTATAAAAAAAAATATATTCGTTACGGACACGTTCTCTATAAACAAATTGCATGCCAATACACAACAAAACTTAGCAATAAAAAGCTCAATCGTGTACTACTATCCTCACTACTCATAGTAAATATAGTTCTATTAACTATACCAATGAATTACCAAATTAAATCGGTTATTATAATTAACTAAGTATAAACATCAACATATATATAATATTGAATAAGAAATCATTAATGTCATAGTGTGGACTCACAATAATGATTTGCCGCATGCATTGTTGAGTCAACACTTGACAGCAAAAGTAACGTAATACATGTCACTTGGGACAAGTAGAATGCACACAATGAAATAATAAGATGCACATCGTATTAGTGCAAGAACAGCAGTCGCGGCATGAAATGATACTTGCAAAGTTGAGAATGGTTCGTAGGCACAATAATTATTCACAGTGTTTATTGTGTAAAACCGATTAACATGAAATCCTGCTAATATTATTATCAAATATTACCATAAAATTTATTTTTCTAACAATATTATGCCATTCAAAAATATGTTCAAGTGTTGATTTGTGACGCGACGATAGATCGGTGTTTTTTTTATTTTATGCCAATTATCTGAAGAGCGTTTTAAAAAGTCGTGTATTCCAGCTTTAATCCCGCTCAGCAATTGCATGCAGTATAAATCCAATTATTTTACCTACAAAAAAAAAGCGAAGTGGGGGTTTGGTCAAACATTTTGATTTTGTCCGGAGCGTTGTTGTTGTTGTTCTTGTTTTTCCTCATATTTTTTGTGTGTGTTTCCGGCGGCAGAGGCGAGACGATAAAAAGAAATGTGGAAAATGCGGTTTTAGTATTGGAAAATGCCGGGCCGAGCAGCGCTGTGACGGTAATTTGCATGAGAGCAACATACAGAGAATAAAATGGGGACGGAAAAATAAAACGAAATCGGGATTATGTGTGTGCCTGTGTAAATGTGTGTGTATACGTAGGAGTGAGGTGGAAAGAAAACGGAGGATTCGGTTTGGGGTTCGACCCAACAAAGCGCTTTTTATTTTTGTGTCGGCGTGCTTTAATTAGCCCTTTCCCGGCGTTTCCGAGGGCAGAAAATAATAATGAATAATTTCCGTGCGATAAGTAATTTACAAGGCGGAATAAGACGCGGCCTGTACAACAAAATTGAAATAATTGGGAATGGCAATAATTCCTAATTTCGGGGATTACTTCCGAATTTCGCGCGAACGGAGTTAGGAGGGTGTCGCGGGGTGCGCTAGATTTTTGGTACTGTTTAAGTCGGGCGGAGTTCGCGTGGGGAGTTTAGCAAAAGATTGGTCATGCAATTTGCAAAAGTAATTTGTCAGCAGAGGAGCCCGCTCTGTACCATGGCTAAATCTTATACCGGAGGAAGCTTACAGTATGAATAATGCACAACGATAAATTCTGTCTTTTGCCTTCGCCGCCCGCCAGCCCGAGGCGCCCCCAAATCCGAGGATCCCTAGACGTTCGACGCGCTGAAGGAACTGCAATAACGAAAACACAGATACAAATTTATGTGTTTTGCTAATATCAAATACAAATGCTAATACCTAGGCCATTGATTGCGCATGCGAATTTATATAGGTGCCTTAGATCCTTAACCACATGCATCTAGTCAGAAATATAACAAAATACTTTCAAAATAGTACATTTTACAACATAAGATGCTTACCATATATAAAATATGTTATAATAAAAATATACATACCCACTTTATAAAACAAAATACTAAAAAGATATTTTTTATATATTTCATTAAATTAAACAAAGCATAAAACATTTTTACGTGCATAATAAAATATATCTGAATTTGTGTAAACCGTTGTCAATTTGCATATTTTTAATTATGTTTTCATACCAAAACTGATAGTTAATTAGACGAAAATAAATAAATCCGTTATAAGAAAAACATCATGTTGTATAATGACAACTTGATGAGCAAGACAGTAATATACAGTAATAAAGACATTACGTATATTAAAATAACACCTCACTCAATAATAGCGTCATATATTATTTAGTAAGGTGTTATCAACAAATACATATGATTTTTAGGAAGTACCAACCTACATACGACCTCTGTCAAAATTCCATGGCAATCTAATGTTTAGTTCACAAGTTACAGTGATTTTACTGACGCTACTTTTGTAATTTTCAAATAATAAAATATGAAGTAAAGCTCAAAACTGTGCGAAAGTACACAAAAGATATAGATTTTTATAGCATAATATCGACAATTTTCTGTTTTATCAAAATATAAGTGTGTAGTCCAATTGGGAAATCACTTGTTTGGGATTTTAAAGACTTAACGTTTTAATTATTCCTATATATCTACTTGATAATGTCGATTGCAGTTAATACAGCAGTTCATAAATAAATAAGTAGTTAATACTAATTACTTTTGATTATTATTATTGGAGAATATAAACAAACTATGTATATGATATATCCATATTCCAAATATAAATAAAGCTCTATTCCCAAACAGAACTCCCAAATCATAATAATAAGAATTGACCTCGTAAATAGAATATCCATTTAGAATTAGTATCAAAGTGTTAAATGATGAATATAGTCTTAGAAATAATTTCAAGAGTACCACAAAGTCATAATAGATATTTTAATAATATATTGTTTTGTTGTTGGTTTTTTATTTATTTACATTATTTAGGTGTGTTTCAAGACTGACAACTTGGGAAGATTCACCGAAGAAATTCATTACAACTGATTACCGGGCACGTGAAATTTGATGAATATCAAAAACGGTTCAAAATTCTTTGTTTTAGTGCCATAAGGCATTACACCACAGAGCTAACACACCCAAAGATGTGCTCTAGTTCCGCCATGAAAATGACTCCCTGGATGATGCGGAGTTGTGGAAAGCGTTTGGCCGACAAAGAAAACGACTCAAAAACCTCGATCATTATAAATCGATTCCAAGAAGGAATAAAATAAGACAAACGCACCAACCTAGGTTATTTAGATTATAAGTGGATCTAGGATAGTTCAGATATTACATTAGTTAGAACAAGACTATGTTCACTTGCTAATTTTGTTTTAATTCTAGTTAATTAGTATACTTTTTAAAGTACCTATGTATTGTCATTGGTTAATATAAAAATGATTTTTTATAAGTATGAAATAAAAAGAAGTATTTATTTATATTTAATTTTATATTATTTTTAAATGTTGAATTTAATAAGCTTTAAATTTCTTGTTTATTATTCCATTTTTTTTGTTAATTGTTACAATTTATTCAAATTTATTTAAAATTCTATTTCAATATTTTTAGAATTGAATTTGTTTTGCATATAATCATTATAGTTTTCACGAAATGTTAATCATAAAGGGCATTCAAAGATTCGCTGTTTTGTTAAACTATTTCAAGTTGGAAAAGAGCAAGGGTAAACTGTAGAGTATTCACTGCAAGTGGAAGCGTATTCTCATTGTTCAGTATCTCATAGAATCGGAGTGTTGTATTTATAAGCCAAGAAGAGATGTTCTTACCAACAGACTTCTTATTTCTTCAGCTTTCGCACTTAAATTTACCTGCAACGCTTCTGTAAACATCAAACATACGTTAAAATAACAGCATTATGTATAAATATATAATAATTCATAAAATCTTCTTGGAGAAAATAATTTAATAGTAGGTAAGTTACTTCATCGATGTAAATTATTAAGTAATATTAATATTTAAGGCGGAATGACCTATAGTCACTAGCTTTTTGTAAGAGCTAATTAGTTTATTTTTTAATAAGATTATATAAATAAGCTGTTATTTTGTACTATTTATATATATAACTATTTCAATTAATACAAGTTACTTATATAATTCTGTTTATTCGCTAATATCTTCTTAGATATAAACTAAATATTATATCGAATAATTCGTTTTATAACGTAATTTTCTGAAATGGAATCGGTGCAAGGAGCATTCAAACTTCTGTTGAATTCAGATTAAGACGTTATAGCATTTTTTTCAAACGTTTATGAAAAAAAAAAATGGTCAAACTATATTAAAATTAACATTGCGTAAAAGCATGAAGTAAATACGTGTTATTGAATATTACATACTTATTTATATATGGGAATTCATCATGGGTATTTTGGCTATAAATATAATTTAGATAAAATGCATTATGAATATAATTAATGTACGATAAAAGAGTTTTATAGCAATAAATCTAATAAAGTTTACTATTTTTTATACTAAAATGTTTTTATATATATAAAAGTGGAAGATAATTAAATTACGGCTATAATTACTATTTTATTTCATGTTTTATTTGAGAAGTGTTAACTTAGTAAAAGTATATGAAACTGCTTTATTATTGTATAGTTAACAATTAATTAGTATTATGTTTCGTTCACTATAATTAATTCCAACCAAAACCCTTACAACTTCCAATTCCGTTCCATTCAACTTTAGGTGTGGAGCGATCCGGCTTCTAGCCCTTCTATCCAAATGCGTTCAAGTACGAGAATCTATCTACGCTCCGGAATTTTACTTTCCAGAATTATGTGTATTTAATGAATGGGCCGCATGTAATAAATAAATACATGGAGCAGATGCGGATCGCTCGAATTCCCACCTGCAACTCTGGAAGTCTGAACAACTTCCAGAGTGTTGTGTGTTTGTTGTGAGCGCTGAGAGTGAGAGAGATGAGGTGGAGGATTGTTTCAGACTGGTTTTGAGTGGGTGTGTGTGTATGCTGGGAGTTTAGGCTGCAGCCGATAGACTCCGCCCGCAGTTCCGAAGCTAAATAGCTTTTAGTTGGTGCACAAACAGCCTAATAACGAAAACTAATACAAGCGTCTTAATTAACGCGCTCGTTTCCGCTCCCCGTCGTCTATCCAATATTTGAATTGTCGCCGCCGCCAGAACATTCTCCGACCGAGTTATAAGTCTTCGATGCACCCAACCTCCGCCTCCTTCATACTCCGCCCTCGTTCCAACTCCCTAATTGCACTTGCACCATTTACTTTGTAGGATTATCGGACACCATGCCACTCGTTCATTAGACTTGCATATAAATTGAATACTCCATATTTCGTGCATGTGGACTTAAAAGCTTCTATTATAAAGTCCATGCTTTGAAATTGGCCTATCCGCATACGTTCGTATTTTTGTGTGCTGGCAAGCCAATTTTCCTTCCGCCTCATGGCTTGATGTTATTTTTATATACCGTACTTTTCTTTTTTACTCTCTCTGTGTTTCTCTTCTCTTCCACCCTTTCAATATCGAAGCATGAATTTCATAAATATTGTATTGGAGTTGAAAGCTCCAACTAAATTTCTAAACATCGAATGTTCTATACGCGGAAAAATATTTTATCCATGCATGCCATCAAAAAGCTCACATTTTCCATTTGATGCAATCCCGGACTACCGCAAATACAACACAATTATTCAGGACCGTTGTTGCTTTTTTGATTTTTTTTTTCAAGTACTACTCTGGCGTACACTAGTTTATAAAGAATTTTATAGTCTTATATTTTTTTAGAAAAAAGGTTAATTGAACATTATTTATTGGTATAACTACGTAGATATACTCAAGTTAACTAAGTTTGTGTATGATCTTATAGCATTATTTAAACATCATATATTTTAAGAAAAAAAAAATATAAGCACATTTTTACAATTGAAATAAAAATGCATTCATTTTAGGACGACTAATAGCCGAATTGTTAAGTCGCCATACCTACGATCGGCGATGGTTCGAATCCTGCTCAAGCTAGGCCCTTTGTGCGCCCTCTCGGTGCTTGCAGCAATAGGGCCATCGTTTATCACAGATGTACAGTTAAATGAATGAGGTTGAGCATATGGACATTCAGCCAAGTTGATGGACAATGACAGTGTTACGAATAACAGCAGATTTACAGTCAAAGGAAATAGTGGAATCGCAGAGCATCAATATACTAATGAAGTTAACCTACAAGACGACAACCAACCAACAAATTAAAAATTAAAAAAATCATCATAATGGTAACTATCCACAGGGAAAGATTACCTACCTAATGTCAACCCTGATCTTAAATTTACTCATTGCTCAGATTGATGAACAGATTGTCAATAAAATTACACGACATAAAAAAAAATGTTAATATTACAATTGATATGTAATATTAACATGTCTTTTATATAAAGTAATACGAGATATCAGAGAAAGACACAGAGTGGATAAAACTCACCGTGAGATTAAATTTATTATAGCGGAACCAGACTTCCAATAATAAAAACTATTCTCATGGAAACGTTTTGAAAATAAATTTTAAATCAAGCTCTACTCCCCACTCAAAGTTCCATCTCATACTAACAATAATTATTATTGTAAGTACATTATGTTGTTTATAATTAGTCTCAGTAAGATATTAAAAGGAACGTCATTGATTTTAGAATAAAAAAACACCGATATTCGTTACTACCGACAATACCGACAAATTGAACACCCCGTAGCATTTCGATAGAGCTGCTCTGGTCCAGCGTTTGAAGAAACAATTCATCGTCAATTATAAAATAGATAAGCTTTTGGGGCAACTTTGCGTACATTCTGATGTTCGACCTGGACAACCCAGGTCTAGAGTCTTGTCGCTAGAACTGTCGCCGTCTAGGTGTTGACTCTTATGTTTTTATATTTAAACCAACATTAACATTATTTTCTTGCTTATATACTTCTCATTAATTTAACCATTACAGAATGTTCGTTTTTGTTGGTTTCTTTTAAGACCCTTTGGTCCTAAATGGGCCAGTAAATATTATTAAAAAAAATAGTAGTATTTACAAAAGAAATATTTATTGAGAAGCGGGAGAAGTAATTATATAGTTTATTTGATTTTTGTTGCTGTACTTTCGCTGAATACGTTTTGTGTATGTCTGATCAATTGGAAATGACAATTCTTACTATATCTAATAGAAAAAGGCACATATAGAAAATATTAGGCCTCGAACGAAGATGTATCTTCGAGGGTAAATAAAGTCGACGCGCGTATTTCTTCATCGCTTCCACATCCATTCTTCTCGCTCTATATATCTCTTATTGTTCCACCACTTCTTATGTCGGCAAGTGTTCGAGGGTACGCGTCCATGTGTATATGTGTGCGCCGGCAATAAATTACATCAGTTTTGAGGTATTATATATACGAGATGACATTGTTCTTAAAATCGATTATCTCGAAGCGATACGTTTTGCGCGCCGGTTCGACGTCGGTCGCGGGCGACCCCCAACAGGAAACGGGGTGGGAGGCATCCGAAAAAAGGAGATTCCTGCAATACCCCTTTCCTGTCTTTCCTTCCCTTTTTTCTTTATTTCCGATCCTCTACTTCCTTTTTTTATTTTATTCCTCCTTCGGTCTTCTTCCCGCTTCTGATCCCGAGGAACACGCCGACCGACCACCCGGTGCCCTTCTGCCGCAGACAAGACAAATGTTAAAAGGGCCCCGAGACCCAATTAAATTTTTTGATTTATATATCGGATCGTTTCCAATTCCGGATAACCCGCCCCACCCTATTCACTTTATCGCCAACGAAAAATGTGAAGAGAGAAAAAAAACTTTTAGATAGAACAGATAGAGTCTCAACTCAACGAAAAAAAAAATAATTGCGTTATAGGTAACCCTTAGATATAACATTATTTATTCAATAACATATAAAAAAAAATATACACTGTGAAGCTACTAAACTATTGTAGAATTAAATTGACTGTTGAACATTTCCAACATCGTCAAATGTATAATATAATATGTTCATGTTATACACTGTTCCTTCATTTCGTATGTGACTATCATTTAGGTGTGTAAAACTTTATTCAACCTGTATCCCATATATGACGTAATATAATATTTTTAATTACAATTCAAATAATAAAGAATAAGTCGATTATATTTTTTTTAGTATGGCAGAAAGACCTTTGTAGTAGATCAATTTTTTTTTACTTTCTTGCTATATTATGTTTTTTTGAGTATGTAGTATGATTTGTTGCAATAAATGTTTTTATTATTATTTTTATAGTAATTTCTTTCCTTTCAGTATTTTGGTATAACCTCGGTTCTGGAACGTTTTCGTTTGTATAAAAATTCCAAAACTGAAAACCGCTCAGTTTCGAATAGATAATAATAATTACATAAAATTAGTATTATATTAAAATTATTAATTATATTTTATAAATAAATAACTAGCAGAATACTGAATAAGAAGATATTGTAACTAAGAAAAGCCCATTTTTAATCTAAATTCGGGAGCAGTAAAATATTTGTAAAATACTAAAATATTTATAAAGAAAATAATATGCTTTTTACTCAAAGATTTTGCAGCTAATTTTGGATCAAAGGAGCGAGAAATAAGTGTAGCTAGTCCTTCGTCGAGTGCTGCACTATTGCGGAAAAACATTCAACGAGTGCAGGATATTTACACATTAAGGAATATGATGACTCAACAAGATTTAATTATACTTTAAAACATATATTATACTATTACTATTACTATTTGAATTGAATAAATGAATAAAAAATTGTTATTTTATTATATTTCATTCAATACTATTAGGGTTTTGATTGAGAAAATATCCTGATTTTATTTTACTTAAGAATTATATTATAGAACCAATGGTTAAATTGTATATCATCCTTTTTATAATATATATATATATAATTGTAACTAGTAATGTTCTTTATTCATTAGTTACAAAATTGAAATCTATTAAAAAAGATATATGATAGTGATTATATGGATAAGAAATACATGTTATTATTAATTAATTTCTGTTACATATAGAACAGATTGCAATTGCATTTGAAATGTGTTCAATCGAGGATAATCAGGAAATTTATAGTCATGAGTGAATGGATATTGCAAACTCCGAATACCTCTCGCATCGTAGATCTGCGCTTGTAGTCAATAAATCCTCTCTGCCAACTGTTTTAATCCAGTCGAAGAAGGTCTTTATATATGTGAAATGGATTGCTTATTGCATTAGCAAATCGATTTAGAGATTAAACAAAAAAACAGAATGGCATTAAATAAAATGTAATCTTTAATTGCAATAAGATAATTTACAGATCATTTATATTACACTTAAAATATTGTCACTAGTCCATTTATTTATAAAAAAAAACTTATATATAAAATATTAAATAATATATGTAATATATGTATAAATAATAAAAAAAAGTTAATGTACAGACTTACCTCGCATAGTGCGGCTTCGATCAGTACGAATTAACTATTAACTATAGTCCGTATAGTGGAAATTTCCAAACAAAATAAACGTTAATAAGGATAAAACATGATTTAATAATAATGAAAATAAGATTTATTCGTTATGAAAATTTAAATCATCAATTATATAAAAATATGTAATAGTTAAAAAATAAAGAAGGTATTATTATTATTCTTTGTACGATGTATTCAAAATTATCTTTTAATTATGTTTTTCAATATGCGAGTACAATGTAATGTACACTAGTGTTTCAAAATTCGCGCAACATAATTGTCAAACATGGTAACATATACACGATTTCACTTGATTAATTATTATTTATTACTATAATTTTGGATATTGTAGATAATAAATTTCATTATAGTTTATAGTTTATTCTGCAGCTGCATTTTCTTAGTTTAAAGAAATGACTTTTTATTGACAGCCCTTAATAAAAATAATATATTGCAACTATTATACATAAAAAATAGAAATAATAATTCACTGTCTACTTTTATTTTGATTATAATATATTACTATAGCCATATTTCTTTTAGAAATTATAAAAAGAAAAATTATAGCATTATTTTTATTTACAGTTTTTTTTTGTCCTTCATTTGGAGTAGTAAACAAACATTAAGAAAATACAGTCCCTGAAACAAGTTCTTTGATATTTCCAACTGTAATTTATATCTATCATTATAACATTGATATGCGTTGAAAGTGACAGATGTCAAATGCAAGCGACTCTATGTAATTAATGCTACAAATCAACATATTTACATGCGATCAAACAATCAGTTTTATCTGCGATTATTCGACATTAAACTATAAACTTGACAAATATCACATCAAGAATATCTGTTTAGTATTTATGCAATGATATATAGTTTACAAAATATATTATTATGTAAAACACCAACATCAAATGGAAATAAATATATAGAAATATAAAATGGACTATTGACATCAATCTTTTATTTATTTTTTTTTAATACGGGCATCACCAATATATTATTAGTAGATATTTTTTTAGTTAACTATTTCCAAACATTTTACTATTTGCTGTTATTCAAAATATTAAACAACGAAGATATGCAGAAATGAAACTAAAATTAATTGTTTTATACATAAGAATACATGATTAAGTTGAAAGCATATTAAATATATTCTGTATTTACAGACATATTTATAAAATTAGTATATAGCTTACTAAATTTGGACCACCTAAACAACTTTGCAAAAAAAAAGTTAAAATACTTCACCTCATCCCAATTTAAATATATTTTTAGTAAAAGTAAAAAAATATAGAAATAAATAATCTTAAGAATACTATAGTATTTTGAAGATACAAATAGTTTTTTTTCACTTTCCAATTGTTATATATGTTGTCCAATTTCATAAAATTTCCCGTTTATTAATCATTATTTATGGTCGCATTGGAGATCTTATTACTTCTTATGGAATTAAGATTTTAGGCTCGGAACCTAACATAGCTGAAATTAATGACAAGTTTATGTAAAATTATTGTAAGTTTATGCAACGTTTAATGGATTTTAATAGCAAACAGCGGATAACTATACATTACAGTTAAAACTTTGCTCAAACATGAAATAGGCTTCTAGTCAAAGCACATCCCGTCTTTACACGTTTTGTAGTTTCTTATGCTATAGGTTCGTCTAAGACAGCGGTTTCCAAACTGAGAGGCGCGGACTCTTGCCAGGGGAGGCGCCAAAAATTTTTAATAAATTAATTTTGATACCATAATATCTTCAAATAAATAAAACGTGTCTATATTATTTAATCTATTATAACAATAAAAGGTAAGGAAGGCGCGGAAAAAAAAATAGTTTTTGGGGAGGCGTAGTAGCATAAAGTTTGGAAACCGCTAGTCTAAGACATTCCCAGCCACTGATCTTGATCTCGACGTTGGTTAATGAAATTGTAAAATATGGGAAATTCGTTGCCTCATAAACATTACCGAGAGATACATTCGCCAGAAAGTTTTTTTCTTGCATTTTCTCTGTGGATAGACTGCGGTTGTTTTCTTTTTTGCTCCAACGGGAATTTGATTTACTCAGTTGGTCGCGTAATTTATGCGCGTTTCTAGCTTTCGCAGTCGGCGGGCAATAAAATATGATATTATCATATATACTATATTTTTTAGGTCGCGGTCGAGGAGGTGAAAATAATCGTGTGTGGCGGTGGCGGCAGAAGAGGCGGCATTGGAGGCGGCGGCTGCGACCGCTGTGTAGTCTAGTAGCAGATTCGAGGGAGAGAGAGAAAGAGTGCTCGGACAGAGGGAGAGAGTGAGAGAGATTTATGAGTTTCTAAATACAGTCGGACATAGGTCTGCACTCTGGGCGGCCATTAGCGGTCACACTGATGACAATAAATGCGATGCAATAAATTCGCTTTTCACTCGAGACACTAAATTCAGATGTTACATTACAGAGACGCACTCACACACACATAAATATATACATACATGCTCACGCAGTGAGGGAGAGAGAGTGGAAAGAGGACGCACATTCTCCGTTCGCCTTTTGCGTGGATGTCGCAACCATTGCCCCATTGGCACGGCAACAGAGTAGAAGAGAAATCAAAAGAAATTCGCCGAGATTTCATTCTGCGATGCGTTTTTGTGAAAAGAGTGGTCGTCGTCGAGGGGTTGGCGTCGGCAGGAATCCTTTTTTAGGGATTCTTTTCCGCCACTGCGACGGAGCCTTTTCTAGCAAAGGACTACGGTTACGGAAAGAGAATGCTCGACAGAGAGAGAAGAGATTGTGGGGGATGGAAGAAACAGGAGGCGAAGGGCGAAAAACGGACGACAGTGCGGCAAATATATTGCCCGAGATACCCGATCCGTTCGCATTCTACACAAATCCAACACCAAAAGAGAAATATTATCCTAACCCTGGACCGGCGACGTTCCTGGTGCCCCTTATCCCTGTGGCGCAACCGAGCACCGAAACACACTTAAATACAACAACATTCGTTTAGATTACGGCTTAAATAAATAACATAAAGCGGAAGTGGTTCGATGTTAATTTGACAATTATAGAATAAATCATGGCTTTGATACGTTCATGCAGCGTTTATTTGCATTAACACTCGATACCAAGCCTACTATTCAGTTGAAAAACTCAATTACAGTGCTTTAATCGGAAGGAAACATATTTAGTATAAATTATTCCATCAAGCTGAGGTTCTCAAACTTTTGAATTTTATATATTATTTTAATCTGCATATTATATTTAGAAGTGAAATTGTATTTAGAAGTGAAAAATTAAGCTTATAGATCAAAACGCAACAAGATAATAACGTTATCCATATTATTGTAAATAATCTTCTCGTAAGCGTTTTTATCGTCATTGAACAAAAATAAGCATAATTAAATGAAAGTAATTTAAATAATATATATTCACAGTTCTGCACGAGTCGTGCAAGAGTACGGACGTGTTTGAATTGCCGTATCTTATCAGTAAATAGTTTCACTGTGTTTTTACTCATCCTCGTTTACCGGCTCTTCGGCGGTTTTTGTGGGAAAGCAACTTCTTTCTGGAGGTGGAGATGGAGATGGAGACAGAGAGCTCGGACGGTTCGTCCTGCTGTTCCGAGCCCACGGGGGGCGTGCGGGAGCAGGGGAGGCGAAAGCGGGGCAGGACAAAAAACAAAAACACCGAAAATAAAAATCCATCACAAAAAAAGTTCTCGAATCCAACGACGACGATACTTTTAAAACTCCAACGAAAATTACAAAAACTACACCTGCACAGCCTTCGACTTCACAAACCACTAAAAATACCTACACTAATACCTTCGTGGTAAAAACCACAACAAATATGACCAGGACCCAGTTTTCGGACGCTTGGTCCAAAAACCCCTGCAACCGTTCAGATATTGTAATACTCACCAAATCAGGGTTTCTGATTAAATCAAACACGTGCAAAACAACAGTATTCGCCTACCTCAAGGATATGCAGGGCAGAGGCATTATAAGCAGCCATTCAGAGAGTGCTTCTCCCAAGTTACCGTTAAAACACATAAACCAAACATCACTATCCTGTGTCCTCACCAGAGTTGATCTTGAAATAACAGACGACGAAATAAGCTCGCAATTAAACAATAACAAACAACTTAACATACAAAGTGAGGATCATCACTGGTTGTACGACATCATACGAAAAACTTTTACGAGAAGGTCTATAGAAACAGTCACTTCCCAGCTGAGGAGAGCATCCCTCCACTTCCGGTGCCTGTGCCCTGTGGACGGTGCCAATAGTATACACATTCCACTGAAAAATGCCCCAATATAACTAAATGCAACAAACAACTTAACATACAAAGTGAGGATCATCACTGGTTGTACGACATCATACGAAAAACTTTTACGAGAAGGTCTATAGAAACAGTCACTTCCCCAGCTGAGGAGAGCATCCCTCCACTTCCGGTGCCTGTGCCCTGTGGACGGTGCAACAAATGCCAATGACCGCATCCGAAACGCAGATGCTCTTCGCCATTGTCGCCGATGTGTGCTGCATGCAATTCGGTGGACCATGCGGCTTGGTCCATGAAGTGTCCAAAGAGACCCACACAACCTATTCCTGGTATCCCAAACGCTAAAATCAAACCCACAATAAGAAAACAGCAGAAATCCCCAAAGCCATCTCCAAGGATAGCAGAATCCACGGTGCGTTAACAACTTTATTGTTGTGTCCAACCGTTATTATTACAATTATTATTGTTAATATAGTGTCTCTTAGTCGTCATAATAAATATATACATCATCATAAAGGTAGCTTTCATCGAGACCAGCTACTGAAAGAACATCGCTTATATTTTCAACCAGACGCAGAATAAGCATTTTCATCGAGACCAGCTACTGAAAGAGCATCGTTCATATTTTCAACCAGACGCAGAATTGGCAAAATCCGTATAAGAGCAGTCTTATCAAAATCGTGCTTACTCCTCAAACTCCCACCCCTTGCTTAATTAACTTTATACGTAGAGTAAGGATTTGTAATTAGTCTTAGGAAGAACGCTAAATAATCAACTACTGGGTAAAGAACCACAATAAAGCAAACACTTTGAAGAATATTTTAATAATAAACCGAAAGTAAAAGTCGTTCAATTCATTATTTACCAAACTTAAGGCTCCACAACAGAAGAAGAGATCGCACAGTGTCCAGAAAACCATCCCTGGGACACGACATTATAATTAATACCTTTACGAATAAACTCAATAACCCCAAGCATTCGGACCGTGCTGCACTGGTTCAGAAGCTAAAAAAACCATTTGTGAATAACTTCCACGTAGATACCTATGTGTGCTTCTCGGGAAACTATTATCAAAATAATATCAAAATTTCTAGAGAATTAATAAATATATTTTGTAGCTCCTTGGAATAATAAATGGAGCAATTAACATGAAATATATTTCTTTTTTTCCAAGAAATTTATACTATAGAGAGATCTACAAAAAGAGAATTAAAAAAAAAACGGTTTTCGAATCTTTATTTTTCTACAAATCCGGATTTAGAATTTTCTTTATAAAAAATATAGAGAAACGATTTCTACTAATTATTTTCTTTATTACAATATATACAAAATAAAAACATATAATTAGTTTGTTTTCGATTCTTAGATCTGACTAAAATGTATAATAATAATATTTATTAGTTACAAATAAATATTATCAAAATTTCTAGAGATTTAATAAATATATGGCAAAAAATAAATGAGTTAATAGCTCCTTGGAATAATAAATGGTGCAATTAGCATGAAATATATTTCTTTTTTTTTTTAATTTATACTATATAGAGATTTACAAAAAGAGAATTAAAAAAAACGGTTTTCGAATCTTTATTTTTCTACAAAACCGAATTTAGAATTTTCTTTATAAAAAATAGAGAGAAACGATTTTTACTACTTATTTTCTTTATTACAATATATACAAAATAAAAACATATAACAAACTAAAATTTTACGCTTTTCCGTTTTTTCTGTAAATATTAAGAACCCCCTTTTAGGCAAGACGAATGAAGTTATTTTTCACATTTTTTATGACTGTGTTCCATCTTCTTTGGCAATTAAGAATGAG